>NW_005842624.1:29516-56225 GCF_000455745.1 Alligator sinensis | reverse complement strand
CCCAATTTTTATAGAATTATGTTGAAAAAGAATTCATGGTTATCCTTTTGTTTAATCTCATATTTTAAAGGCAAACTTTTGATTTGAGACATTTCTGCTCATGATTTTGTAATTTTTGGGGTGGCAATGCTGTAAATACTCCTGCAATTGTTGACTTACGCAAGATGATAAGAAATCCAACTGTGTAATTAGTACATATATTTTGGCAATTATGTATGTGGTTTCACTTATTTTTGGGTGCAAATTTGTTGGCTGTTTTGGAAGCTGGCCCTAAACTTTTATATATGTTTTAAGCAAACTGGGAGAATAAACAGATACCAGAAAAAAATGAAAAAAACTTCCCTCCCTGGCCCCAGACCGTGCTAGGGAGCAGAGGGGCGGGGCCAGCCCTGCTCTCTGGAGCAGAAAGCAGAACACAGCCCAGTCCAGTCCAGTGCTGCAAAGCGTGCTGGCATGCTGGGGGCCTGTAATTTAACTTGAACCAGGTGGGGTCTGGGACAGATGTTTCATAAACCGGTTTGATCCAAATCAGTTGAGCCTGATACTACATTCAGTCAGGTTTATCTTAAACGAGTTTCAGCCATTTTGAAACTGGTTTATGTGCACTGAACTTCTAGACTAGGGACAGACATTCAAAAAGCTGGAGCCTGAGTTGATTCAACCTTTGAAGGTTAGTCTAACCTGCCTAGGTTGAACCAGTTTGTAACAGGACAGACATTTTCTCTGGACTGAGGCAATGCAGACACATATGCCTGCTGTTGCTCAGGCCAGGAGTTGAGGCGGGAGGGTGTTAGAATATGCTCTCAGCTGCAGAGAAGTGTGCTGGGAGAGTGTGGCCAATCCAGGCTGAACTGGCCAGAGAGGCATTTAATTCCCCCCTCCCTGTCCCACCGGCAAGGACCTGAGCCGGTCTGCTGGGCGCTCCCCCCTCATTGCTGCAGCATCAGGGCACCATGGCCCCTGAGGCAGATGGAGGCAGGGAGGAAGGTTAGCCTCTCCCCTACCCCCACTGGCAGTCGACTCTGCCCGCTTTCACCGTCGCACTCGCTCCCTGTGGTGGAATAAGCCCCTTGCTGTCCCCTCTGGCAAACGCCGGAGGGTGGGGGAATAACCGCCGTCCCTGCCTCCTGTCACAAGGTGCCCTGAAGGCCAGCATCTGGCCACATGCAGCGGGAGGGGGCAGGGCCCTTGATGGGGGAAACAGCCCTTGTCATAATGTTGGGGAGCGTGAGCCCCTTCCTGGTGGAGGTACTACGCTATGGGTCAGGCAGAGCTGGGGCGGGCTGTGCATGGTAGCACCGGGGTCCGGAGGGAGCCAGAGTCCTCCCAAGCCCCCTGCAGTACCACTGCGCTCCACAACAGCTCTTCCTGCCCCGCAGCATGGCCTCCTGCCAGGAAGAAGTCTGCACTTGGGGAAACCGTCATGGTTGCTGCCCCCTTGCCACTCCAGTGCCTGGGCAGGGGCGGGGCCAGATGCTGCCTGCAGGGCCCCTGGGGGGTGGGGGGCAGGGAACAGGGTTATTCCCCTCTCTGCCCCGAGGTCACCACAGCCGGGTCTGCCCTGCCACCGCCACTCTGTCTGCTCTTGGGGCCAGACCCCTCCTGGTAGGAGGGGGGTTATTCTGCTGGATGCTGCCCCGAGTGTGGACCAAGCTGCTGCAGTAGCAGCAGCCAGGCTGGGCAGACCCAGCAGTGGTGCCCTGAGGGCAAAGAAGGGAATAATCCCACTCCCTGCCCCCCCCAGGGCCCTGCTAGTGGTGTCTGGCCTCCCCACCGCCCGCTGTTGGAGTGGCAAGGGGGGAGCAGCTGTGATGGGGGCAACCCCTGTCATGGTTTCCCCAAGTGCAAGCCTGTTCCTGGTGGGGGGGCTGCACTGCAGGGTGGGCAGAGCTACTGCGGAGCATGGCGGTGCTGCTGGGCCTTGGAGGGCTCTGGCCCCTTCCAGACCCCGGTGCTGCTGTGTGCAGCCTGCTGTAGCTCTGCCTGCCCTGGCCTGCCCTGCCCTGCCCTGCAGCGCAGTGCCCCTGCCAGGAAGGGGCTCACGCTCCCTGACATTATGACAGGGGCTGCTGCCCCTAGCAAGGGCCCTGCCGCCTCCTGCTGCAGTGGCACGGTGGGGGTAGGGATAGATGCTGGCCGGCAGAGCCCCTTGGGGTGGGGGGCAGGGACAGGGGTTATTCCCCCTGCTTCCAGTGTCTGGTGGAGAGGACAGCAGGGGGCTTATTCCAAGTGCAGCAGCAATGATGGGAAGACCTGGCTGCCAATGGGGCAGGGGAAAGACTAACCCTCCTCCCTGCCTGCCTTTGCTTCAGGGGCCATGGTTTCCTGCTGCTGCAGCAGCAAGGGGGGAGTGTCTGGCAGACCTGGCTTGAGTCTCTGCTGGTGTGATAGAGAGTGGGGAATTAAACCCCTCTCTGGCCAGACCCCTGACCCTGCCTGCCCCAGCCTGTCCCTGCTTCAGCTGGGGAGCAGAGGAGCAGGGCCAGCTTGTCTGGGCTGGAGCAGAGAGCCCAGGCTAGAGAGCATGCCAAGGATACTGAAGGAATCTGGTTTAAGTTAAACCTGGTCTGGGACAGACATTGCATAAACCTGCTTGAGCCAAATCAGTTAAGCCTGATATTACATTCAACCGGGTTTATCTCAATCTGGTTTTGACCATTTTGAAACTGGTATATGTGCAATGAACTTCTCTTCTGTTACAGGTTTAAACCAGTTTCTGACACACACTGATTTAAGTGATAACTTCTGTCCACAGCCAAAACGTCTAAATCTGATTTGAACTTATTTGTTGGGGGCCATCTGTGATGAACTGTAGTACAGAACTTCAATCTCTTTAATCTCTTTCTGCAATGTAGACAACTCCATGTGATGAAAGGTTGCATTCTTGCTGTACTGCAACCTTTTTCCCTTACTAAAGAGAGCAGCTCTCAGGAGCTTCTTAACTTCAAGATTCTTCATTTCCCACTCCTACTTATTTGTTCTTAATGCTCTGTTCTTCTCGGGTCCGTCTTTACACTCTTTAGGGTACATGACAGACTAGTTTACAAACGTTTTTCCACAAGTGCTATTTTTAGAAACTTGCTTTACTTTTATTTTATTTTTTAAATGAAACCTGAGCCTCAAAATTAGTCACTATGGCAGGAGTGACTGATTTAAGATAAAATCGAGCATCACAAGACTTTATTTTGTTTTATTAAAATGGAGTCCAAATGAACTGAGTCTTTTGGATAGCGCAGGATATAAATCTAATAAATAAACAAATACTTTCTGTAAATTTCATTCTAAAAAGCAGAGCTAAGTAATGAAATTTAAATTCAGTAAAGTTATATCTTAGATACTCTGGTCAAAACATCTAAAACAAGCCATGTTTGTTTCCTTTTTGCCCTGTTCAGGTTTTTTGATGAGTCTATACATATATGTGTATATTTTTATCACTTCCATCTTTTCTTGAAAGCACAAACTGAAAAAAGTAATTTGGAATCTTGTTTGCCATAAATACTAATTGTGTTTCTTGGTGTGGGTTCTTACTGTCGTAGCCACAATAACTAGGTTTGTGCTTGGTGGGGCTGTTCACAGTCGTTATTTTACAAAGTGATGAATACTGTTTATTTGTGTTGTATTGTTGACCACATCTGTGGGTGAGAACATGCAGGCAGCTAATTGGCCTGGCAAGTGTTCAAACTGTTACAAAACAGCTTGTGTTGGATGAGAGAATAGTTCTTTGTGATCCTGTCAGTGTAATCCTTTGTTATTGAATGGTGATCTTTAACTAAAGGTACTGAGTGTTAATAAAAAGTTTAAAAATTACAGGTACAGTTGTACTGAGCATTCTCTTTAAGACAGTCTGTGTAGTTGAACTCCTTTGGAATGAAATTGGATGTGTTTAATGCTAAAGATTAATAGGATTGATGAGACGTAGACACTGTGGCTAGATATTGTGCCAGTGCATCTTTGTTAAGACCTCAGAACTTTAATTTTCTTTTTCTTTTGAAAGGTGGAGGAATTGTGTTATCTTGGGAAAGGGAGGGGATCACAATATTTTCTTGACTAAGCAGATTTTATTTTGCATGATTATGCCCTTTTCATTTCCTAGTCTAATTTCTGTCACACCATGAAGGATTCTAGGGCATTGCAAATTCTTCACTTCCATTGCAGATTGCTTTGTTCCACTAATGGTAATGAGCGCTTCCTTTATTCTCTCAGCAGTGCTACATATTTTCTGCAACACAGCAGCTTCAAAGGGAGAAGTTTGGTGTTGGTTTGAATACGCGGTAGAAAAGGTTGATTTGTACACCCTTTAAAGGGATTGGGAAACCATGGGTGGGAGATTTTTTTGAACAGGTGAGGAGCTGCTTGCACCTGAAGAGCTTAGCAGGGGAACTAAAAATCCTCACAATTTAGTACACTTGTATAAATTCCTCACATTGGTTGTGCTAAAGAGAAGAAAAATTTTCTTCCTGCTACTCTAAATTGAAATGTAATGATCAGCGGGGATCCTGGTTTTCTCTGATTTAAAAGAAAACAAACCAATTTTTGGTTTGGGGATTATCTGTCTTTGCAAGCTTTAATTTTCCCTTAGCCTGAAGAAGGGCACCTGAAAGCTTGCAAAGAAATGCAATAATTTAATAATTATTTTTTGTGATGATTTTTTTGTGATTTTTTTTTTTTTTTTTTAGTTGGCCAAATAAAAGGTATCATCTCTGAACCATTAGTTTTAGAGTTTTGCATACCATTGGATAGCAGTTTGTTAAATCTATCTGTACCCGTCTGTTAGAAACCTTGGGCGGGCGGTTATTTCAGGCAGAGTTTCTGAGTTTTGGCAAGGTGTCGGGGGCCACATGGGTAGCCCCAGCCCTTGACAGGTGCCGCGCTCCTGGTCATTATCCTGTGACTGGAAGTCCTGTCCCATAACTCCTGATCTTTGCCACCAGAAGTCCCTCCCTTTGTCCCCGGAAGTACTCCTTTCAGCAAGGGGTTTTGCCATCTTGGAACCAAAAAAATACCAAATTATATTCTAAAAATCAAACATCTACAACATTCATTAATTTGATTTCAAAAAATATTTTTGTCCTGATTTACATGCGTTTGTGTAGTGTACCTAGAGGTGATTGCATAATAGCTTGAAATGAAGTCTTACTCTTGTATATTGTGAGGGGCGTGGAGGGGTGGGTATAGGCTTGTGGGGGGGATGTGGGTATGTGGGGTGTGGGTGTCTGGCGGGGGTGAGGGAACATGTGGGGGTGTGTGTGGATATGTGGGTGGGTGTGGGTGTATGGGTTTTGTGGGGTGCTGTGTGGGTTTGGGGGTCTCTGTATGGCAGTGTGAAGGGGTGTGTGGGTGCATGTGTATGGTGGGGGGTGTGTGTGGGACTCACTGTACAAATGTAAACACACACTCTGCCCCTCCCTACACACACACGTATGCACACACTGGTACCGGTGTGGCCCTGTGCTCCCTGATCTGGCGATGAAGCTGGGAGCCACGTGGTGCTGGAGCTTAAGTTAGCTTAATTTTGCCTATTTTGAGACCCCCCTATTATATTGCTGAGTAGACCAAATGCTTTGCGATGTTATTGTAAATAATACATAAAATAAGTGGCCTGTTCTCATTTATCCACAAAAAAAGTAAAAATTCTTGTGTTTTGCTATTGACTTTGGGCCATTTTCCTCTTGACATGGACTGTTATAGTGAACAGATTATGATTTTATTATTTTATCTTGATAAGGCAATATTCTCTTTATAACCTTAAACCTTTAATTTTTTCTTTGCATCTGTAACAGCTAGCCGATGGCGGAATCTCTTCTCTACGCCTGTCTCCTTGGCTTTCCCTTATAGTCCTGTTGCAAGACTGTCCCCATATAGCAATGGCTTTAACAGTCCCAACTTCTCTAAAACCTCGAATAAAGCAATACTAACACCTGAAAGGACAGGTAATGCTTTTTTTTTTTTTAACTTGTTGCTTATAAAACTGCTTTACTAAATCTAATTCCTTTGCTGTTTAACAGCAATATACTAAATGCCTAACTGTTAGTTAAAAATGTCAACAATTTTAGCCATATGACTTACTAAGTGGAGGATTATCCTCTATTCTACATAATGTATTATAGTGAATTGGCTTTTATAAATAGTTTTGTTTTAACTGGAGAAGCCTTACATGACAAAATTATTTGTCCCCACTTGTTACTCCTTTGTAAGATGTGCTCAACAAGTAAAGATAGAATAGGAAGCTTGGGGAAGCATAATTTTAGTTCTAGTGGTGACCAGATGGCAAAAGGCTTGTATTGCTCTTTTTCAGCAGTGCTGGGTTTGCTTCTCCATTCTGTACTTAAATACAGTGGAGGTGGAGGAGATCAGTTCCTTTCCCTTTGATAGGTGACAGCTGTAGTCCAGGGGCAGTAGCACCAAAAGTGGCATGCTGATCTGTCCGGGCACTTTGTTTCCAAAAATCAAGACCTACCTAGTGCTGAGAAGCTTGCTTCTTCTCACAGTGAGATGGAAAATGGAAGTTCTTTTACAATAAATGGAAACACAAGGCTTTTAAAACATGGTTTCATACTCTGGCTTTTACATAAAATCACATCTGACTAGCTCAGAGAGCAAAGAATGGCAGCCACTTTTTTTGGACATGTATTCAGAGTGGCATCTGTTAACTCCCCTGACCTCGCAGAGCAGATTAAAATGATTTGTGAACCTAAACCTGAGCTAGAAGATGCTAGAAATTTGGAAAAATAATATGAACATATATTTATATTATTCAAAGGAAAAATTTAACAGACCAACCCCAGAAACACTCATGCATAACTTTGCAGTGTTAAGGTAATGTTGGAGGGATGTTGTAGTCATGATGTTCCAGTAAATATGTAAGAGGCAATGATTTTTGTGAGTGGTATTTTTTAGTGGACCAGAAAAATGCACCTATTTCAAGTTTGTCTTAAGTCGGTGATTCTTGAGATCTTTTCAAGGGTGTCACTCAGTATTATCACTGTTAGGTGTGCAAGCATGATTCACAAGATAATAGAGTGATTTCAAATAAAGGTCCATAGTTTTAATGACTTGTGATCTTTCTGAGTTCTTTGCAGCAAAAAAATTGCACTATTATTTTTCTGTAAACAAAAAACAAATGGAAACTAAGAGCTGGCATTTTCTGAGGGGTGCTTTGAGTTTGACAAGGGGAGCCTTGAGTCTAAAAAGATTGAGAACCACTGATCTATGTCTTACTGGACCAGGTACATGATTGGGATAAAGATATCTCCCACAGAAACCCTGGCCTCTTTGCAGTGTTAACATGTTTTTTCAGCAAGGAGACCAAAGTGGTGAAAACCTATTTTAGTTTCAGGAATGTCTCATGAATACTAAAGTAGGCAAGTTTCAGCAACCAACAATTCAGTTCTAAATATTTGTATTGTGGTGTATGGCATAATCTCCGTAGGCTGTTGAAAATTCTGTTTTTAGTTTTATTTATGAGACTTTCCTGAAACTGGAATAGTTTATCAACACTTTGATCTTAATCTTGACAAAATAGTTTATTTGATTTGTTTTTTCTTTTCAAAATTAAAAATCATGTAATTTTAATTGTTTTTGAAATAAACAATTTGTGAGCTTTGCTGCCAGCTTACTGAAGGAAGCCACAATTTAGTTTGGAGACTGGACAAAGAAAAATTCCTGTCCAGTCTTCAAGTCTGGAAATGTTGCAATATGATACATGTTCATATGAATGACTTTATAACTGCTGTGAAGATGAATTGTGCTCAATATTTCTTATGCTGCACAATAAACTGATAGTGCTTGAATGTACTGTGTGTGTGGTTGTACCAAGAAAATGTCAGTAAAAATAACATTGGTGGGATGGGTTTGTGTATTTTGTTTAAGACCTCCATTTCAGCTATACTCAGCTTATAGAAAAAATGTTTGTACCTTTTTCCTGCGAACCCTTGAAGCTCACTTGGGCTCGAATTAAAGTTCTCCACACGCTTTCATGTTGTAACCGATAATAAAGGCTGCTTGCAGAGGTTAACAAAAAAAAAAAAATTAAAATGGCACTTTAAACTTTAAACTCGGCACATTCCCATGCTGAGCCCAGTGGATGCCCAGAAGAAGCAGCATGTAAATTGGACCCAGCTTTCCCAAAGCCTGTATAGGGGCTTTTTTGCGCTTTTATTTAGTAGCCGATTGAATCAGCTTTAAATTTAAAGCACCAAAAAGTCTCGCTGCAGTGTCTGATCTATACAGATGCTGCAAAGCTGGGTTGAAGTAATGCACTGCTTCTTCTTCAAGCAGCCACAGATTCTGGCACAGAGACCCTCAGTTTCATCTATGCAGTCCCAGTACCTTCATGGGGCTGCACTTGCTGAACTGAACCAGTTTACTTAATTACTAAACATGTAACTAGTCCCAAAGGAATAGAATCCAGTTTCCTCTTCTATTACAAGACCTTTGTGGGGAGGAATTTCTATCCTATGTGTTTGTACAATGACTAGCATGCTGGGGCCTGGATTGTTGTTACCAACTGGTCCAACTATAATTACAAATAATTTTAAAAAACCTGTAATAAATAGGTATTTGAAAATAACTCAGAAACCATGCATGTAGGAGAGTGGGTGAAGTTCATGACACATTGATGCTGTTGTTTCTTAGAGGAGACCCCCTGTTCAGCTAAGAGCAACTTAAATGTTTGAGGTGTTTTAGAATAAAGGCTGGACCAAGTAATCAA
Organism: Alligator sinensis; assembly: GCF_000455745.1. Classification (NCBI taxonomy): domain Eukaryota; kingdom Metazoa; phylum Chordata; order Crocodylia; family Alligatoridae; genus Alligator; species Alligator sinensis. Next base: position 47,515 of record NW_005842624.1, on the reverse strand, counting down.
AATTGAGCTGAGTAAATTGTTCTTTTATTTGTGGTATACCTTTTTCACTAACAAACAGGGATTTGTATTCTAGAATGTCTTCCATGTTTCACAAGCATGAAATCAATAAGTAAAAGACAATAGGACTCTTTTTCCATTGACTTTCTATGAGCATATAAAAATTATTTGGATGACAGCACTTTGTGAAATGGTAGCTATAAACGAATGTGTTCTTTTGTGTAGGTTATACTTCCAGAAGTTCCCCTCTCAGCCCTCAGTCATCAATAGACAGTGAACTGAGCACTTCGGAACTTGAGGATGATTCTATCTCCATGGGATACAAACTACAGGACCTCACTGATGTTCAGATCATGGCTCGACTGCAGGAAGAAAGTATGTCTAATTTCTCTTAAATTGTTGTTTAATTGCAGTCGCACAGTTTTCTCAGGATAATTTGCCATTTGGTTTTCAAGCTTTTCATGGTTCATTTCAACCAGTTATCTATTTTATTAAACATGTTGTGCCGTCTTTGAATAGCAAGAAAAGAAACACTTCACACCCCTAGGAAAAATGTTTGAATTTGTTTGGTTGGATAACTGGATCTTTTAAAAATGTGATATATATGTGTTCCTGTGTGAAGACTTAGGGGATCTTCCTCATTTTAGTAACCTTGGATTTTGTTGTTTCATAGTGTCTTGCTATGGTCAGTAATTTGGGAGTTCATGGAAGCTAAATCATGCATGAAATCCTTTGGAAAAGTGAAAAATAAGTTGTGTGGGGAGGGGTGGTTCATGAATGTCTGGCTATCTTGTGAGGCTTTGAAATAAGTACTCCTCTAACCCTGGAGGTTGGGATATTGGTTGAAACTTGGGGTTGATACTGGTTGAATTGCTGAATCACTGGATGAGTTGCTTCCACTTTGGGGAATGCATACGCTTAACTCATGAATGTGGTAAATTTAAAGGAATCATTGAGAAAATAAACATAGCTTTGTTTAAACCCTTTCTTGTGATAGTTAGGACATAAGAGAAAGGGAGCCAGAAATAGGAGCAGGTGAATAGAAGACAACAGAGGACAGTGATACAGGAAAAGAGTATAATGAAAGCCACATGGAATAGGTGAAAAAATGGTGAAATATTGAACATAGGCAAGAGCAATCAGTCAATTCTGGCTGGAGCAACCAGACTGAAGAGCCAAGAACAATCAAACTGTGTTACAGCAGGTGTTAAGTAGTCATAGTGAGGCAGAAATCTCATACTAGGGAGTCACTGCAAATGTTGGTAATTATGAAAAAAGTAAATGAAGTTCACTAATACAATCAAACTTACCCTGACCCCAGCCCAAGGATGGGACTGTCCTAAACGCACAAAGCAGCCTATGGCTTCTGATGGCAGGCTAGGCTGCCTGTACACAAATGCGAGGAGCATGGGGAACAAACAGGAGGGACTAATCCTTCTGCTAAGCAATAACAAATATGATCTCTTAGGGATAACAGAGACCTGGTGGGACTCCACCTATGACTGGACCACAGGTATAGATGGCTGTACCTTGTACAGAAGAGACTGTGTTGGGAGGAAGGGCGGGGGTGTGGCTCTCTTATGTTAAGGAGCAGTACACTTCCCTACTAGCTGACATTGGCACCCAAGGAGGGCAACTTGAAACCTTCTGGTTTAGAATATGAAGAGAACGTGGTGAAGGGAGTATTACTGTAGGAGTCTATTACAGACCTCCTAACCAGGAGGAAGTGTTGACTATGAATTCTCTAGGGAACTAACAGAGTGCATGCTCTTGGTGCATGGTTGTCATGGGTGATTTCAACCACCCTGACATCTCATAGGAAGAGCATTCAGCCAAATCTGACTGGTCATGAAGCTTCCTCACCTGCATTGATGAGCTCTATCTGACTAAGTCCACGGGCAACTTAAGGTGTGATTACTTGGTTAATCATACCAAGTCCACGGGCTGACAAAGGGTGGGGTGAGATGGTGCTAGATCTGGTTCTGGCCAAAGAGGATGATCTAGTGAGCAACCTGAGGATTGAAGAGAAGCTTGGTGACAGTGATCATGAGTTGATCACTTTCTCTGTCCATAGCAAAGCTTGCAAATCAGTCAGCAATGCTGAAATCCTCAACTTTAGGAAAGCTGACTTTCATAAGCTCAGAAGGTTGGTTGTCAAGACCCTGAAAGATCATGATTTGACAGGGAAGGGAGTCCAAGACAGGTGGTCACTCCTTAAGGATGTGATCCTGAAAGCACAAGGGAAATCCATTCCAGCCTGTAGGAAAGATAGTAAAAGGGCTGGTAGGGCCCTTTGGCTCAATAAGGAACTCATGGACTTCCTGAATTTTAAAATAGAAGCCTATAAGGGTTGGAAGATGGGAAATTCCTCTAAGGAGGATTATGCAGCACTGGCCGGCACCTATAGGGAGCAGACCAGAAAAGCCAAGGACAAAACCAAGATCAAACTGGCTACGGGTATCAGTGACAATAAAAAGTCTTTCTTCAGATACATGGGAAGTTGAAAGAGAAATAAGGGCAACATTGGATCCCTGCTGAATCAAATGGGGCAGCTGACATCTGACACCCAGGAAAAAGCTAATCTCTTTAATGATTACTTTGCATTGGTTTTTCACCAACCCAAAGGGATCACCCTGCCTGACAGGACACAGAATTATGAAGATACAGGTGACCACACACCTACATTTGGCAATGACCTTGTGAGGGAACACAATGAGAGGCTGGACATCCATAAGTCAGGGTGATGAAATGCACCCAAGAGTGCTAAAAGCGTTGACTGACACCATAGTATGACCGATGGTGAGAACTCATTGCGCTTGGAAGAGGTTCCTGATGATTGGAAGAGGATCAATATGGTGACTATCTTCAAGAATGAAAGGAAGGAAGGAAGGAAGGAAGATCTAGGGAAGTACAGACCAATCAGTTTGACTTCAATCCCTGAAAAGATCATGGAAAAAATTATTAAAGAATCCATCAACAACAGGCTAACGGAAAGCACCATTCTGAGAGACAGCCAACATGGCTTCATTAAGGTAGGTTGTGCCTGACCAACCTCATCTCCTTCTATGACGAGGTGACACGTTACCTGGACAGAGGAGGAGAGGCTGATGTCATTTACTTGAATTTCAGAAAAGCCTTTGATTTGGTCTCCTATGATGTCCCCATGACAAAATTGGGGAACTGCAGCCTCAACAACCTTATGGTCCAATGGCTGGGGAACTGGCTCTGTGGTTGGACCCAGAGAGTGATAGTCAGCCATCCCTTGGAGAGGGAGAATTGGGGTGACTGCCCCGGGTTGCGCACTTTGGCGGGCTCTGTGGACAGTGGTGTACAGGCTCTGCCATATACTGCCGGCTCCACGTTCCAGCTGCTCACCACTCCCTGCCCCATGCCCCGCGCAGCCTGATATGCCCCGGGCCCTGCACACCCCTAGGGCTGACTCTGGTGATAGTCGATGGAACCAAGTCAACGTGGCGCATGGTGACCAGTGACATCCATCAGGGTTCAGTACTCAGACCAGTACTCTTTTTAACATATTCGTAAATGACCTGGATTCCTGTGTCAGAAGCAGCTTGGCTGAGTTTGCAGATTGCACTTCCCCATAATTTGGTGTCATCACACTAGAAGATAGGCTGGGGATTCAGGCCGACTTGGACAGGCTTGCAAAGTGGGTGGATCAAAACCTGATGCCTTTCAACATGGAGAAATGCAAGGGTGCTCTACCTTGGAAGAAAGAACCCACATCGTACTCTATGCGACATTGGTCAGGCCGCAGTTGGAGTACTGCATCCAGTTCTGAGCGCCGCTCTTCAGGAAGGATGTGGACAGCATCGAGAGGGTCCAGAGGAGGGCGACTCACATGATCAGGGGGCAGCAAGGCAGGCCCTACAAGGGGAGGCTATGGGACCTGAACGTGTTCAACATTCACAAGAGAAGGCTAAGAGGGGATCTGGTGGACATCTACAAATTGACCAACGGGGAACAGCAGGCATTGGGAGAGTCCTCGTTCCCCCGAGCACTACCTTCAGTATAAGATAAGGATTCCATTTTAAAGTTTGTATGTGTGTATTTTGTATCTCCCCTTGTATTTTGGTATTTTTATCTATTTGTGTGCCATGGCATTACTCTTGTAGCTTATATTTTATACTCCTCACCTTTTAACTAAATGTGTTTAGTTTCAGAAGTAAGTTATACACTGTAACAATGTTAACAAGGGCAGGAATTAAACTGCCGCTTCCCTGTATCAGGCGGGCCCCTGAAAGAGCGAGTGAATCGGTGATTGAATGCGTAACACAGTAGCAGGCAGCAATTAATACCTAGGAAAACCGCAGATCAACCAAGGAAAGAAATCAATAGGAGACAATGTAGCAACTGGGAATTCTCTAAACTTCACTGTTCAAGGGCTAGAAGCCCTGGTCTGAGTTAATCAATGCCGGGGACCAACGTTTGGGCTGAATATCTCCAGATTGACCACTCCCAGAGCCCTATTCAAAATTCACCAATGGACTCCCAAACCTGCACGTACATGCGGACGACCCCTGGGGCTGACAGATGCCATCCAGTAGCCACCGAGGGGGAAGTCCCATGAGGGTCAACGACCCCTGGATTGGGCAAACCTGAAAACTGGGGAGTTACCAAATTCTGCCAAGGACAGATAAAAAGCAGTGAAAAGTGACCCTCAGGGGCACCCTCTTGATCTCCAACTTGACCAGCACTATGAAACTACTTATAGACTCAGCAGACCTACGCTCACTAGCACTATGACTGAAAGACTTGGGGGTCATGATTGACCACAAGATGAATATAAGCCACCAATCTGATGCTGCAGCTGGCAAAGTGAATAAAATCCTGGCTTGCATCTACCGACGCATCTCAAGTGGGACCCAAGATGGCATCCTTCTGCTTTATTCGGCCTTGGTGAGACTGCAGCTATAGTATTGTCTCCAGTTCTGGGCTCCACGCTTCAGAAAGGATGTGGAGAAGCTTGAGAGAGTGCAGAGGAGAGCCATGCGCATGATCTGAGGTCAAGAGGGCAGGCCTTTACAAGGAGAGGGTGAAAGGCATGGGACTCTTCAGTTTGGAAAAGCATAGGCTTAGGGGAGGACTTGGTGGCAGCCTATAACAGGGGTTGTCAACTGGGGGTACTTCAGAAGGCCCTAGGGGGGTATGTGTGGGTGGGTGGGGACGGAGTGCTGCCATACACTATCCCATGCAGGTGCCACTCTCATGGCCAAACGCAGTGTGGGGTGGGGGAAGCTCACATGTGGTGGCTGCTGCCACTCTGCATTTGCCCACATGCCATCCCCCACCCCCCATTCTGCAGTCCAGCTGCTAGAGTACATTGCTCTGTGTTTAGCTGCCGGGGGTATACTAATCCCAAAATGTTGAAATCCCCTGGCCTATAAGTATATGAGGGATGTGCATCAGGATCTGGGAGAACATCTGTTCACTAAGGCACCCCAAGGCAAGACAAGGTCCAATGGTCTCAAACTGCTGGAAGACCATTTTAGATTGCATATAAGGAAAAACTTCTTTACTCTCCGAGTCTCCAGAGTATGGAGTAGACGCTCGCTGGAAGTGGTGCAAGCACCTACTTTGGACACATTCAAGAAGCATTTGGATGATTATCTTTTTGAGGTCATCTGACCCCAGCGGTCTTTCCTGCCCTTTGGGCATAGGGCTGGACCCAATGATCTCAGTAGGTCCCTTCCAGCCCTAATGTCTATGAAATCTATGAAGTTTAGATGAGAATAAAAGACTGAATTTTTGCTGAAATACTGAATTTTTGGTGTGCCCACTTTTTACATCATACAGTGCATTGACATGGAGAAAATAATTGATAGTATGTGAAGGCGAAGAATTGTTAAGGTTTAAAGGAAAATGTAATTACTGTTAGTCCATCAAAAATGCGTAGACTTCTGCTCTTTAAATGGCAGTTGTACCTTTTTCTTTAATCTTGTTTTCCAAAAGCCTGAAATCTGTGGTGAACATTTTAAAAGATCATATGTTAATGATCTTCTGTTACAGCAGCAACAGATAGACGATAAGAATGTGTCTTGACTGCTTTTTAACGTCTGGAGTAATGTTTAGAAATGGAAAACTATTTAGAAATGAAATTCTGTTCAAATGAAGTTTGCAGCCATTTAAGAAAAGAAGCATGGATAACTGGGGGGGAGGAGACAGGATCCTTTTTGATTGCTTTAATTGATATTTGTGAAATTAACATTTGAAGTCCTATTTTTCTCTGCTTCTGGGTGAAAGACTCAGGTTAACAAAAAATGGGAAATGATCATATCTAATTTGCTTACCAACCAGGCCTTCTGTTAAGGTCAATGGGAGCTGCATGTACTTAACGCTTTCAAAATAAGGCCACAGGTATACAAAATGAAAATAATGAGAAATATTTTTTCTTTGTGGTTGCTCTCAGTGGTAATCAGTGTGGCTATTACCTGTAAAAACAGGTAATATTTTTTCAGGGAGGGTTCTGGTGTAAAAAATCTTAAGACCCACTGCTTCAGAGCACTTATTTAGATACCAGGTTAATAATGTTATCATTAATAAAGTTGCCATGCCGGCTTAGAATAGATGTAAAGAAAACAATTTAGAATGCTAATGATCAGATAATCAAGTGGTAAAAAGTGGTGTAACTCCACTACTTTTGAGGAAGATAGGGATGAAATATAATTTGGTTACAAGGTGTTTAAAGGTCAAACATCTTTTTCATAAAATTTACAGGTCTCAGACAAGATTATGCTTCTACTTCAGCCTCTGTGTCAAGACACAGTTCAAGTCTATCTCTACATTCAGGAAAGAAAGGGACATGCAGTGATCAGGAATATGATCGCTACAGTCTTGAGGACGAAGAAGAATTTGACCACCTGCCCCCTCCACAGCCTCGACTTACTCGTTGTTCACCATTCCAAAGAGGAATTCCACACTCACAGACTTTTTCCAGTATTCGGGAGTGCAGAAGAAGCCCCACTTCACAGCATTTCCCTTCAAATAATTATCAGCAGCAGTACTATTCTCCTCAAGCCCAAATGCCCGAGCAGCAACCAAATAGGATGAATGGAGGTAGGTTGCATGTTTTTCTGATTAGGTTTTTTTTTTTTTTTTTTCCCTTTTCACCCCAATATTAGCAATGCCATTTTGAGAGTCAGATTAAGTAAACCAGTGAAGTGGTTCCAGATGATGGCAGTTAAATCATCTTGCAAATTGTTGTGGTACGGTGTTAGATTCTTATGGGACAGCAATTTTAAAATCTTTTAATACAGTCATTTCAGGTAGGTGATTGTTAAATAGCAAGTTATCCTTGAAATGGTCATGATTGTTGCTTACAACAGTTTTAAATACTTCATAAGTAAAGAAGCATAAGTAAAGACAGAGGGGGAGACCTTTGTGTTCTGGCCTTGACTTCTTCCCATCCCTCCCTTTCTTTACCTTCTGTCTCTGGTCATTATGTAAATGTTCTCTTTCTGACAATATGAACTGAATGGTGATTTGCGTTGCCCTTAAGTGTGGGGGACTCTACTGTCACTCTGAGTTTCAGGCATGAGGGTGAGTATTGACAATGGGTGGACAGGTGTGTGCATCATTCCCAAACTGCTGACAGTGACCACTGTTGTTCACACCATACGTAACATTAAAGTCTTCCTGAATCTCTTGAGTTTGGGTGTTGTGGTGTCAAGTTTTGAAAACACGGTGTTGTTTCTGTGTTCTCTCCCTCCTTTCCTCCTTTATGATGGTGGTTTATTCTCCTCAAGCCCAAATGCCCGAGCAGCAACCAAATAGGATGAATGGAGGTAGGTGCATGTTTTTCTGATTAGGTTTTTTTTTTTTTCTTTTCCCTTTCATCCCAATATTAGCAATGCCATTTTGAGAGTCAGATTAAGTAAACCAGTGAAGTGGTTCCAGATGATGGCAGTTAAATCATCTTGCAAATTGTTGTGGTACGGTGTTAGATTCTTATGGGACAGCAATTTTAAAATCTTTTAATACAGTCATTTCAGGTAGGTGATTGTTAAATAGCAAGTTATCCTTGAAATGGTCATGATTGTTGCTTACAACAGTTTTAAATACTTCATAAGTAAAGAAGCATAAGTAAAGACAGAGGGGGAGACCTTTGTGTTCTGGCCTTGACTTCTTCCCATCCCTCCCTTTCTTTACCTTCTGTCTCTGGTCATTATGTAAATGTTCTCTTTCTGACAATATGAACTGAATGGTGATTTGCGTTGCCCTTAAGTGTGGGGGACTCTACTGTCACTCTGAGTTTCAGGCATGAGGGTGAGTATTGACAATGGGTGGACAGGTGTGTGCATCATTCCCAAACTGCTGACAGTGACCACTGTTGTTCACACCATACGTAACATTAAAGTCTTCCTGAATCTCTTGAGTTTGGGTGTTGTGGTGTCAAGTTTTGAAAACACGGTGTTGTTTCTGTGTTCTCTCCCTCCTTTCCTCCTTTATGATGGTGGTTTTCTTGCCTCCCACACCACCTCTGCCTTTGGATAACCAGCATCCTGTTTCCAGTCAGGTTATTATCTTGCCTCAAGCAGGTGAATTGTCGTTGTGTTCAAAAAAATTATGTATGTATAGAATGCCATGGATATGGCACTTTCTTGACAAAGGATCCATGACAGGTCTCTGCCAAAGGCATTTATAAGCTGTTAGACATGGCATAAGAGGGATAACAGGCAAGTTGGGGGCATGTAAGGAAGGGTGGGATTACAACAGTGTAAGATGTTACAGTCACTTGTCTGTGCCACATATGCATCCAATTCATTTCAATTTTATTCTTGTTTGTGATGATCAGGGTGGTGGTACAGGAATAAGGGCAGCTCTGAAAAGCTTACAGAAGAGGCTGGTTTGAGGATGGAGAGGAAGTGTGTGCAAAATCCATGATTACACATGTGGATAACGTGAAGTTATATCCAGTGAATCTGTACAGTCCCCACATTCTTGGTATTTTTCTTGTCATGTTTTTTGACAAGGCTTTGTGTCACTTTATATGTCACTCACTCCTAATAAGAGAGTGTGCATAATTCCTCTATGCTGTCCAGTGAATAAGTGAAAGATAGTTTGACTGACACAAGTGCTACTGCACGATTAGTCATTTTCTCCAAGAGCATTGAGGTGATGCATAGCTTGTTAGAAGAATGACATGCAACAAGTTACAGCTTCAGTCAGCTGTAGGATGTTTGAATGTCTTGTGGATCTGTAGCAGTCTGTGTGGAGGGGAATTCCACCTTCTTTTCTCGCTCCTTCAGCCTTTGACTTGGGCAGTAAGTACATTCACATAAACCTCTCCCATGTAAGGACAAAGTATCACACTACTGCTAGTGAACAGCTCTGCCTTCCCTCCTCCAAACAGAATTGTGCTTGGGCACATACAATAGGGTCTGAACATTAGTTTGCTTGTCTGTTAGCTGACCTCACTAGCAAAGGAACACAATAGCACAGTTTCCATGATTTGGGACTGGTGTCTGATAATATTTATCAGGAATACTTCTGGCTTGGCATTCACAATAAAGGTGCTGGAGGTTGTGTCAGGTGTTGGAAGTCTTTGCTTGCTTTGATAGTTGATTAGCTATTAATATTACATTCAATTTGTTACTTAGCAAGAGGACTTTGGAGTCAGTGATTGTGTTTAGCCTCAAGTCCAGTGTTTTGATCAAGAATTGACTGAGCCTGTAGACTGATTTTTGGATCTTTAGCTTTTGCTAGGGAGGACATACGAGCAGAGCTGCTACTGTCCATGTTTGAAGATAGGACTTTTTTAAAGAAGACTATAGTGCCCAGACTCAACTTCCTGTTCTAACTTCAGATCTGAGCTGCATGCACAGCTCTGCCAAATAATAAGATGATGAAAACGCTATGAACTGAGAAATATCCATCTTACTTTATATGACCGTGGTAGACGCCTCCCATTGAGTATTTGGTTAGGATGCATTACTTACTGTGGAGTTAGATAAAAAGGAACTGTTAAACTAAGAAGGAAGGGCAAAGTTGTGGCTGAGATAAAGGACATTTCAGCAAGCATTGAAACACGAAAGGCTGTGTTTATAACTGTGAAGAGGTAATTCTTTGGCCGCAGTCCTGATGACATAGTTGTTTTGTCAAAGCCGAGAAGAGAGATCAAAGGGCAGTTGATATCTTACAGATACAAGAGAGACAGGAAACAGAAGTTTTATGAGTAGGTCAGGATGTTTTTACCTGCCAAGAATGGAGTTAGCTGGGTGGAGGAAAACTTTCAGTGGTGTAAACCATACCCATGCTTGAAGGCCTTTTATGTATGCTTTATTATAAATGCTTTGAACCTTTGATATGAAAGCTTGCAAAGAAGAATTTTCCCAACTATTTGAATTGATCTAATAAAAGATATTGGACTCACCCGGAGAACCTTGTCTGTCTGTGTCCTTAGACCAACATGGCTATAACCTATACCCTTGAACCCTTGATAAATTCATAAATATTTCTGCATTTTAAAGGTGCTGGGCCTGTGTCATTGAAGGCATATATTCTGTCAGTCTCTCTCAAAGGGAAACATACGTTAACAACAGATACAACTTTGACACCTATGTAACTGGGATCCAGAGATATGCAGGACAAAAGACCAGTGTGAGAGTGGTTGGCCAGTATGGATCCATCTCTAATGAGATGCAGGAAATTGTTTGTCTAGTGCACTCAAGATGGGCTAAGAGGGATGAATGCACAGTTAGCCAGGTAACAATTACAGAAGACATTGACATGTATTGCAAAGGCCCCCTCTACACATTACACTTAAAGAATGATTAACCAAGTAATCACACCTTAAGTTGTGACACAGCTACACATTCAGCCAATTAATGGAACGATAAAACTAAGATGTGGGGGGAAGTGGGCATGCTAGAAGGGATGAATAGGCTACAGTCGGACCTAGACAGGTTACAGGGGTGGGCAGATAAGAACAGAATGCATTTCAACACTGACAAGTGCAAGGTGCTGCACCTGAGGAGGAAGAACCAGCAGCATACCTACAGGCTGGGGAACTCCCTTCTTGTCAGTGCAGAGGCAGAAAAGGATCTTGGAGTCATTATTGATGCCAAAATGAACATGGGCCGACAGTGTGGGGAAGTGGTCAGGAAGGCCAACCGTACATCTCAAGCAGGTCCAAGGAGGTGATTCTCCCCCTCTATGTGACACTGGTCAGGCCGCAGTTGGAGTAATGTGTCCAGTTCTGGGTGCTGCAGTTCAAGAGGGGTGTGGACAATATGGAGAGGGTCCAGAGGAGGGCCACTTGCATGATCAGGGGGAAGCAGGGAAGACCCTATGAAGAGAGGCTATGGGACCTGAACCTGTTCAGCCTCCACAAGAGAAGGCTGAGGGGGGGATCTGGTGGCTGTTTACAAACTAGTTGGAGGGGACCAGCAGGCATTGGGAGAGTCCCTGTTCCCCTGAGCACTACCAGGGGCGACTAGAAATAATGGTCACAAGCTGGCAGAGGGTAAATTCAGACTAGACATCAGGAGGTGCTACTTCACTGTCAGGGCGGCTAGGATCTGGAACCAACTTCCAAGCAAAGTGTTGCTGGCTCCTACCCTGGGGGTCTTTAAGAGGAGGGTAGATGAACACCTTGCTGGGGTCGTTTGACCACAGTACTCTTTCCTGCCATGGCAGTGGGTCGGACTTGATGATCTACTCAGGTCCCTTCTGACCCTACAAGCTATGAAACTATGAAAACAAGCAATAAGCCACAAAATTATTCCGCAAAAAATGTGGAATAATTTTGTAGCTTGTTCTAATTATGCCATTAATTGAGTGTGTGGCCAAGTGGTCCCCTATTACTGGGAGTCCCATCAACTGAGGGGCTCCAAATCACAGGGGAGCACCACCTACTGCCAGCCCCACAGTTGAGAAGGCTGGCAGTAGTGACACTTGTCAGCTGTGGGGCTTGCAGTGGGAAGAACGCTGTTCCTCCTCTGAGCCTCATAGGGTGCGGGGTGCATAGCTGGGACAGTGCCTGCCAGCAATGCTGCTGTCCCTGTGAGCCTTGTTGGCTGTGAGTCTCTCACAGCAGGGGCATTGTTGATGGCTTTGGGGCTTGCAGCAGGGGTACCGGGGAAAATGCTGCCAGTACTGCAAGCCTCATGAGGTGCAGGGTTTGCAGCAGTGGCAGTGTTACCAGCACTGCCCCTGCTGTGAGGCCTGCAGCATAGGTCATCAGTGGGACTCACAGTCATGGGAGCTAATGCAGGGGGAGCCCAGGATTGTGATCCCAGGCTTCCCCTGCACTGGTGATGAGCAGGAATCCTGGTTTTCTACTGTAAAATGTGGATTTTGGGTTACTATTTTTTTTATCTGAAAACGGGATTTTTTTTTTAATAGAAGAAAACCAGGTTCCCCTGTGATAAGGCGCGATAGGATCTAATGCACAATTCTGGTTGCGCTTCCTGTCTCATGGCAGGAGGCATGATTGTGTGGATTGTGCATTAGAACCCACTGTACCTCTACCTGTACATGTTGTAATGTAACAACCTGTTGTGATATTTGCCAGTGCACGCAAAGAAACACAAGACCTACCTTTCTTCTTACACAAATACAGTGATTGTGCGTATGCTTCGGCCTTTAAATCTTAGGTGGGAAACTGGAAAACTGAACTAGAGGTCTGCTAAGTGCGTGAGCCTATTAAGTACAGCCTGGCTATACTTGAACATATGTGGGTGGGTTTAGTCAGCTGGGCACCCAAAAAATCTACTGTGACCTCTGGAGCATTACTTCAGGGCAACTCCATTTGTGTCTGAAAATAAAACTGCTTCCAATTTTAATGAAAGTTTCACAGGAAGAAACATTTTGCATGAAGTCAGTCTTTTCTTTTTTCCCAAATCAATCGAATTTGTTTTGTCTTTGGGTTTCATGGTGAAAGTTACACCTGTGAGTGCTTCTGAGGAATTTTCGATTTTCAGTGAAATTGCTCTGTTCTCTGATATGTTTTGAGCCAATAACTGGGTGACCTTGGTGATGGTGGAGGAAGCAAGTACTTTCCACATGTATTTCAATTAAAAAACAAAACAAACAGGGCTATTTACTGCATTTTTGTACCATACGGTAAATGCTGTAGCAGTGCTTCCTATATGTAGATAGGTGGAACAATTATGTCTAATCCAACTGATTTGTAGATAACTAGCCATTTAATCCGGCTTCCTGCAGCAAATCTGTATTTCATGAGCGTGTTTTTATTTGAGTAATAAAGGCTATGCATGTGGATAAGCTTATCATATATAACAGACTTGGTAATATACCTCATTTGTGGTTGGAATACTTTAAATTTGATCTTAGTTATGTATTATAATAGGCATTTACATCCTTATGCTTTTAAAAGAGCAAATGGTGTGCAGATCATATTGTCTAAATACATATAACTTGCTTTGTTGTGACGCCTAAGGCAGTCTGTTTCTCTCTGTCTCCTCTCTTTCTTTCATGATAGTTTTGTGATTGGTTTGTGTTAGTGTATTCTTTTTGGACTGTTTTAATTGTTATGCCTTTCATCACTTCTAGCTTTTCTCTGAGACTGGTGACACTATTGAAGTTCTGTAAAAAAGACTTGTTTCCATGGTGTAGCCAGGCAGAACCCAGGACATGCAGGAAATCTAAAGAAATGTTCTGAGATTTTGACCCAGTTTCCACATTGGGGTTTAGATAGGCTTACAAGCATTCATCATTTATGCTATATCAGTGCTCCCCTAATTTTGTAAGTATTTTGAAGTGTCTGTCACTATAATATATGAATGTTTAAAATATTTAAAATAATCATCCTTTTTAAAACTTCTAGTTTGGGAAATAATTTATTGTAAAATGACAGACGAGACCAGAAGTAAATCATGTAGTACTTAGTGTTTTATTGATATTCATTCTCTCTTTTTCTCTCTCTGTCCCTGCCCTGCCCCTTGCCTCCCCACCTCCCCTCTACAAGTCTTAAGTGTCTAAACTCTCCTTGGTTTATCTGCCACCTTTCATGAGCAGGCCAGTGCTATTCCAGGGCCTTTTACAGCTTGCATTTTCCTTTTTTGGAAAGGTAAATGAGGGGTTGCTTTAATTTTTATTGTTCTTGATTTATGTTTCCCATCCCTGAACATATCAACAGCCTTGGCTTCTTTAGAACTCTCTTTTTGAACTATGCCATTTGGCTGGCATGCTCAAGAGCATATTAGATGCATTACATGTCCACTTGGACTGTCAGCTTAGAATAAAAGGTAATAATAACCACATGAAATGTATTAGTCTCTATAGAAGAAAAGAATAGGAAATGTATCCCAGTTACTTCTGAAGCACTGTTGAGAATCCTGGTCTGTGGGGAGAAGGCATGGCACGATAATAAAAAAGGCTCTGTTTTTTGCATGTGTTCTGTGTTAACGGTCACTGGAAGTGCTTTTATTGTGTATACCCAAAGTAGTGTGAAACAATAGCTCTAAATGAAGTGAAATGTTACAAAATTAAGAGAATATAGATGTGGACAGAAAAATCTTAAGAGTGAATTGAAAAGACTCTGTTTTACCTCTTACTTTGTTTCACCTCTTATGCTTTGAGATCAGATCTTTCTGCCTTTTTTTTTTTTTCTGTTTCTGTTTTATCCTTTATTGACTTCAGAAACATTTTGACCTGATAAATGAAAAATGTCATAATTGTAGGTGATGAGTGAAAGAATACTGAAATTAGGTCTTGGCAGATGGGCTGGAGAAACTGATTTGTATCGTTTCTTTTAAAAACAGTTATAATTTAAGGGTGTGGACAGAAGTAACATTTGAAGCATTTCAAAGGGCAAGTTGAACAAAGGCACATACCCTTTGAAACGTCCCAAAAGCAACCAAAGCACAGCAAAATGGTACATATTCAATCAGGAACTATTTTGAGACACTTCAGTATTCTGACAAGGGACCTCTGGGTCCTTCAGCATCACAAAGTGCTCTGCCCTCACCCCCTTCCCACCCCTTTTCCTCTGCTGCATACACATGGGGAGAGTGAGGTAGAGCTAAGGAGACTGGGCACTCTCCTGGCCTGAGTTAGGTAAGCCCCGGCTGCTGGAGTTGGAGCCAGAGCCGGAGGCAGGTAATCCTTGTATATTCCCCTGGTCATTGCTGTTTCCTCCCTGCCTCCCAGGATGCTCAGTATGCTGAGACAGGACCCAGATCACTGGACCTGGAACCTCTCTCTTTCTGGTGAAGGGGGTTCCATAGGGACAGGGCTCGTATCCTAGTTTTGCAGGTTCCCACTGCCTACTGCCTGGAGAGCAGCAATTTTGAGGTGCTTCAGTTGGGGAGTACTGTAGAAGCTGTAGCCATGTTTCATGCTGAAATAATACCGTTTTGAAATGTTTCCAAGTTCACTGCCCATGGAAACATTTCAGAAGTTGCTTCTGCTGGCACTCTTAAATCAACACACATTTGTTAAAAATTTGGAGTAACATGTTTTTTGAAATCATACTGGCTGACTTATAAAAAGTCTGCATAGCTACCTAATATAAAACAAAAATATAAATAGAAAAATGTGTTTGTACACTATTTGTTTTCCTTATCCACAGTCATTTATCTAATTTGTCTATGCATTCACTGCAAATAGGATAAGGATACGATTGAAGCTAGTGATACCATACACAGGTTTCTTGTGCAGTTTACACACAAGTAGGCTAAAACTCAAGGATTGAGTAAGTGAAGAGACGTGGGGTAGACCTTCACAACAAAGTTAGCCCAGACCCTCCTTCAGTTTTGTCCATAACCTTACTCCCATCTGCACACCTCAGGCTGGGTTGGTTGCTAAGTTTTGCGTATTACACTCAAGCTGGTAACCTATTCATTTTGTAGAGAAGAAAGGAACTAATCAACTAGGGCAGTTCAGTCTTTTGGACTGGTAGGCCACATGAGCAGTGCCCAGCCATATGTGGGCCGGATCAGGTTGGTGTTCCTGATCCGGCACGGGGAGGCTGTCCCCCCCCAGGGATATGGAGGGGGATGGGGGGCAGCCCGGCTCCATCCTGGCTCTGCGGGGAGGAGCAAGGGGGCCTGGCCCAGCCCCATGGTGGAAAGTGGGCATGGCCCAGCCCCAACCTGGCCCCATTGTTGCTGGGGGGGGAAGGGAGCATGACCCATTCCATCCAGCCCAGGGGAGAGGAGTGCGGCCCAGCCCCATCCAGCCATGGGAGGGGGGAGGGGTGTGACCCAGCCCCAGTGTGCTGCACAGGGCTTGGGAAATTGTCAGTGGCAGAGGGTGGCTGTATTCATTGCTGCTGCTCCTCCTCTGCTGTATTTCCTGATCTGTGGAGAGCCTTGTGCGCCAGATACCTATGGCTGTGCATAGGGGGTACACTGATAAAGATTTTCTTGGTTGATACCAATAGCTGATTATTAACCAGCCATATTGGTCAATACCAATCTGATAGCTGATTTACAGAAATACAGCCGGGCAGCTCAGAGAGCGGTGTCCTCCTGGTAAGTCGGGGGAAGGGGTGTGGCGGGGGGCCAGATCAAGGTCCCACGGTGAGGGAGGGAGTGGGGTAGGAACAGGGTCAGGTGCTGCCTAACCAGGGTGGTGAATGGAACCCAGGGCCGGGAGTGGGACAGAGCCGTGGGTGGCTCTTCTGGAGGGTGTGGGGGGAGCGGGGGCTTGAGGCCAGGGGCTGCACCAGCTTTTCCTGGGGGCAGGGGGGAGGAGAGGGCTGGGCTGGGCCGAAGCTACGCTCGGTGTGGTGGGGGGGTGGGGCTGGGCTCAGAGTGGATGGAGGGGGGACGGGCTCAGCTGTGTGGGGTAGGTGGCAGCAGCAGTGGCACTGGGAGGGGTGGCTACAGGGGGGCTCGGGGAATTTTGGGGTGACTATAGTGCATGCATGCAGCATTATTAATGACATTGGTCAAAAAAAGGCGATTGCCGATAATGTTAATTTTTCTGTTATCGGTGCTGATCCGATATGTGACTGATATATTGGTGCACCTCTAGCTCTGCAGGCCACATTTGGCCCATAGGCTGGGGGTTGAGCACCCCTGAATTAAGGTGTTGCAAAACTTTCTCTGCTTGTAACTCTTGTTCAGCTGCATTTCCCATCTCTTTACTCCTTTATTCTACAGCAGAAGGCACTTACAAAGTCATAATACACCAGCTTGGTGTTTAGGTCCCACCAGCAATATTTCTACGTTTCCACTTCTGTTCAAGTACTGTGGAAGTTCAATAGAATCTAAAAAAAACATGCAGTCAGCGTACAGCAAGTTGGACAGAGCTTAATACCGTGTTCTGGTAGACCACTGGTGTGTGGTTATGGTCATAATTTGGAGAGATCCTTCTGAAATACGCAGTTGTAAGATGTGGGTCTCCAAGAAGTTGGAAGAGGAAGAGAGTCACTGGATGAGGTGTCAGTGTAGGAAAAGGCATATGCTAGGCAATTAGTGGCCAGAAATCTGTCTGGCAGCTTACCAAGAATGTGCCTATTTTGTGATAAACCAGATGAAGGGGTTTGCCATATGCAGCCCACAGATCCAGTGGGCCTTGGTGGCAGGGCACCTCAGCAGCATATGGTGTTAGGGGAATTCATCTGTGCTGCAGCTGGGCAGCAAGGGTCTTTGCCTGCCCTGTAGCTGAACAGCAGGGAGAAGCGGCAGCTGCATTGGCTAAGTCCTCAGATCCAAGCTGGGTCATTCTGGCTTATGTTATATACTGTATGCACTTAATTCAGGGTTGTTTTAGATTCAAAGGTAACCCCCCAATAATTAGACTTTATACATGGGAGATTTATAATTTTGTTATAATTTTCCGTGTATAGAATCTAATTATTGGAGAGTTGTCTGTAATTCATCCCCTCCCCACTTCTGCGTGAGGGAAGGCAGTGTGGGTGGCAGGTGGTGTGGGGAGGTCAAGCAGCTTGCTCCCTGCTTGTGCATGCCCCCTTGCCACCTCTGCCCCCTGCCTGCCCCTCTTTGCACAGCCTGAGGTCCTACCCCCAGCCTCTGCTTCTCCCTCTCTGCCCCCCCCCCCCCGCCCCCCCG
>NW_005842624.1:8963-29506 GCF_000455745.1 Alligator sinensis | reverse complement strand
CCTCTGCTGTCTGCCACCTCACCCCCTTCCTCTTGCTTTGCATCAGCAGGCTCCATCCCCATTCTAGGCTGGGACACTAAGTACAGCCCCAGCTCCTGCAGCAGCTTTGTGGGCTCTGTGCCACTGCTATGGGGCCAGGCTGGGGCTGTGCTCAGTGCCCTAGGCTGTAGCATGGATGGAGTCTGCTGGTGCAAAACAAGGGTAAGAGGGGAAGGGAGGGGGGCAGGCAGGGGAGCAGAGGCTGTGTGGGGATGTAGATGGGGGGAAGAGGCTGCAGGGGGGAGATGGCGAGGTATGGAGGTGGTGATGGGGAGCAGGCAACAGACCCTGGGTAGGGGCTGGAGCCCAAGTTACAGCAGCTGTCTGCCCCCCCACCCTTGTACTCAAATCCAAGATGAGGAGCTTCCCCCCCTTGTTAAATGAGGGGGAGCTACGTCCATAAAGCTTACCTTGCGTCAATGAATCAATGCATTTGGTGTTGAGTCTGTGTGGGTCTGTATCTTGTAGGATCTATGTGGGAAATATTGAAAGGTATGTTATGTTTTGGAAAGATAGAAACAAGAGTAAAAGTAGTGGAAAACACTATATATTAAAAAAGTGGTTGATTGTAAGAAAGTAAAAATATTGAAGATGTAGAACTGAATCTGTTGGGTTAAATTTAACAGAGGGAATAATAAAAAGGAACTTAAAGGAATTGTTATGTACCCCATGTTTGGAATTGGAAATGGACAGAGATCTCTATCAGGTCCTGGAAAAATGTAATAATAATGGAAATTGTGTAAGTATAGTGCTGGATACAAAGGACCAACTCACAGGATCATAATAAATTCTAATTTAGTGTGCAGGATGTGAAATTAATAAAATCATAAATGCAAACTTTGAGTTATGGGGGGTACTGGTCACCTTAGCGCACATGCTCGCTCGCTCGCTCACTCACTCAAACCCATGTCATTTAAACCCATGTAGTATAGAGTATAGTAGCTGCTGTAGTGATTGAGAGCACTGGTATCAGTATATATACCTATCCGAGGTCCTGGAGTTTGCTGTCTATGGTCAGTTTCCTTCAAGGCGATGTCTGCCCCAGAAGGGGGTCACCTGCTTGTCCTTCTGTCTCAGTAAGTCAGGTGCTGGATGAGAGGGCACCACTGAGGGTCACGCTTCACTGCCTTTTATCCCTTTTTGGCAGACTTGTGTGATCCCCCAGAATGATCTTGGCTGCCCAATTCAGAGGTCACTGTCCCACTTGGGTCTTGTAGTGCCTGACAGCTATTAGTCACAGGGGTCTCTGCCTGCTGGTACCTGCAGTTTTGGGAGTCGGTTTGTGATTTTGATTAACAATGGTATTGTTAAGGGTTGCAAGAACAGTTAATAGGGTGGGTGCTCAGTTCTAGGAATCAGTTCTTTGGCTTGATTAGCCTAAAATAACTTGTAGAATAGAGTTTTGTAATGGTAAGTTCCTCTGGCTAGGCTATTGTCACTTAACAACCAGAGACTCTTGCTTTGTCTTCAATTATCTACTGATTCATAGATACTCACATTCACTCAGGGGGACCAGCCCAATACAGCAATACAATTCCAGCAATTACAATTCCAGTGCATTCTTACAATAATAGTTCTAGTAATACAAGGTATTACTTTACTTCCAAGAAAAATACATTTCTTAGAAGTTAAAAGGTATAAAATACTGAACGCCAGGGTAAAGATGAGACAGATGAAATATAAAAATGCACTGTGAGGTAGTGAGGATCACAGGCTACTGGGGACAGTGAGTTAGGTTAGCACCAGAAATATTTACAGTCTTTGAAGTGAATATTTTATTCTTTTGTTTTCTTTAGTGATGCTTAAGTCAGTCGATATGTAGGTGCAGTTTGTAGGTTTCTCCTACAGAAAGCCATTTCAGCTTTCTGGCTTGCTCTGAGCCTTGCCATACCCATGCAATGAGTGTGCTAAGTCTCTGCCAATACTTAGAAGGAAAAAGAAATGAACAAAGTGGGGGAGGTGGGGTTCAGGCAAGAAGGGATTTCTTGTTACAACAGGAGACTTCAATTTCCCTGCTATAGACTGGACAATAAACACTATCTATAATGGTAAGGTGCAGATATTTTTGGAAGAGTTAGCTTGTACATTTCTGTATCAAATGGTCAATGAACCTAATGAGAGGCAATGCCATCTTGGTTTGGCAAGTAACAGGGAATTTATTAGAATTGGTTGTGGGAAGTAATCTGGAATCAAGTGATCATAAATGAGTTAGTTTAGTTTAGATTACAAGCTAGACGAGAATAGTTCTACAAGGAATTTGGATTTCAGAAGGGGTAGTTTGAGAAACTAAGAAAATTAGTTAAGGAGTCTGAATGAATTAATTTGGGAGCTAAAGGACTTGAATGTAGAAGTGCCATGAAATAATTATTAATGCTTTCAGAGCTTGTTTCCCAAAAACTGTTGAGAGGGGCTACAGACCTACATGGATGAACAGGCACCTCTAACTAGCCATTAAGAATAATGTGAGGATCTACATAGAATGGAAAATGGGACTGATCAGCAAGGACGGATATGTTTCTGTAGTCAAATAATGCGGGAGCAAAGAGAGAATAGTAAAAGGCTTCGCTGGGTTACATTTTGTGAAGAATTTTAAATAGAAAAAGCTTCTTCAGTTCTATAAATTAGAAGAAACCCAGGAGGGAAGGAGTGGGGCCCAGGTAGAAGACCTTGAAGATAGTAAATCAGAGCTAGGTACTGAATGAATACTTTGCCATCATCTTTTTATGTATATATTTGTAATTAAAGAGAGTGGTTGAGTACCAAATGTCAATGGAATTTATCACATCTGAGCTGGAAGCAAAATGTAAATTGCTTTTTGACACAAAATTGGAGGGTCTGGATAATTTCCATCCCAGAATATTGAAAGAATTGGCATGTGAAATAGCAGCTCCTTTAGCACAGATCTTTAGTGCATCTGTCGATTTGTGGATAGTACCCTGTAAATAGAAAATAACAGATGTAATGCCTGCATTCAAAGAAGAGGGATAATTTGACAGGCCATTATGGGCCTGCTAGCTTGACTTCAGTAGTATGTAAGGTTATAGAACAAATACTGAAGGAAAGAATAATAAAAAATATGGAAGTAAATAGAAGAGCGCAATTTTTTTTCCAAGGAAGGTCATGTCTGACTAATTTAATATGCTTCTTTGAAAAGATAACTGCCTTCTTAGATACGAGCAATAAAGTAAACTTAATTTACCTAGGTAAGAACACAGCTTTTTGTGCCATGCCTTATAGTAAATTACTGGAGAGCATGGGGATCAATATAATCTTGAGGTGCATAAAGCATTGGCTTAAAGAGAGATCAGTAGATTGTATTAGAAACTGGGGTTACTTTGAAAGGTGAGATATCGGACTGGGAAGCAGTTTCCAGTTTTGTTCCTTGGGTATCTGTCTTGGGACATTTAACATTTTTAATCAGCCACCTTAGTACTGGAAGTAGATGTGACCTCACAACATTTGTAGGTGATACTGAACTGGGGGATATTGCTGAGATAGAAAATTTTGCTGGATTATTTTTCAGGAAGTTTTAGATATTCTTGTAGAATGGCACATTAGAAATCGTAGGAAGTTTAACAATAGGAAGTGCAATGTTGGGCATCTAGGAATCAGTGGAAAGGACTTTGAATAGAAGATGGGACTCCTAGACTGGAAGACAACTGAGGAAGAGAGAGACCTGGGTATATTGATTGACTGTAGGATGACTCTGACCTTGCCGTTAGTATATGACTTTGGAAAAGACTCATACAATTATAGGGTATACCAGTATGTTAGGAAATTCTTGGAGCCACCATCAGTGTGTGTGATATGTGGTTGCAGGGAGAGCACACACCAACTGCAGATGTTTCCTCAGCCTGACAAAATGTATTTATACCTGAAAGCTTGCAAAGAAGAATTTTTCCAATTATTTGAATTGGTCTAATAAAAGATAGCAGATTTACCCAAATAACTTTGTCTGCCTATATGTGGATTCAAGTGTTCATAATTCCATTGTTGTGGTAGAGAAATAGTTGTCTTGCTGGAAAGTACTTAGCGATCTCATGATTCAGGGCTTTGGCTTCCTCATAAACAGGGATCCTGGTTTTCTCTGACTTAAAATCCCCAATTTTCGGTTAAAAAAAACAAACAAACCCCTAAATCCACATTTTTCTGTGATTAAAATGAAACACCCCTATATATAAAATATACATATATATATAGATATATATATCACAGAAAAATGTGGATTTGGGGTTACTTTTTTTTAAACTGAAAATTAGGGATTTTTTTAAATCGGAGAAAATCAGGATCCCTGCTCATATATGCTTTATTGGCTTTGGGTTTTTTTTCTTCTTTTTTATGGCTTTTACTTCTGTTAGTACAACTAAAATTTAAGTTATTCATTTGGCCAGGTTTAGGCACCTAGAATCCATATACAGTAAGAGCTCTGTATTGGCAGGTGGTGGCAGCCACACGTGGGGTGGTGGTGGCAGCAGCCGCACATGGAGCAGGGGTTGTGGCGGTGGCTGCAGGCAGAGTGGCAGCAGTGCAGGGTGGTAGGTGGCAGTGGCGTGTGAGCTTTACGCCCCCCACGTCCAGCTGGCCGGAAATTCTGGTTAGTAGTGTGGGCTGGTTACTAAAATGCCGGTTAACACAGCTTTTACTGTATAAACAACAGGCAAACTTAGACCCATCCAAGTTGCTGATTTGGAATAATAGGTAAATGATTTATGTTACAGTGTTAGTCAGAAAAGTTGACACACTAGTCCATATGCAATTCCTATTTTGCCCCATAGGGGAAAACATCTTCCTTGTTGTTGAAACAATTTGGCTTTAATTTTCCCTGTCTACAAAAGTCAGTAACTGGTTGTAGTGTTTGATAGAAATACTGGCATGAGTGTGCTCATTGTGGATTTGGGTTTTTTTGCTTCAGATAAACTCCGAAGAAGCATGCCTAACCTAGCTCGGATGCCAAGTACTCCTACCATTAATAGCAATGCAAGCTCTCCAGTCACTGTGAGGAATAGTCAGAGCTTCGATTCCAATCTACATGGAGCTGGTAATGGGATTTCAAGAATGCAATCTTGTAGTAAGTATGCGTCTTTTACTCTGTTGTTGTGCTGAAAGCCCCTACAGTATTGTGAAATATTTACACACAATTGTGAATCTTGTTACTTACTTGAGGAAAAATTGTTAGAAGGCCTTAACCACTTTTGTTGCTGCCCATTTAACCATCTAAGAAGTTTCCAAGTTCTTGCTTTTGAAAAAAAATTATGTCCAATTATGTTTCTTAGTAATGAAAACTACATCATGCTTTGTTTCGTCCCCGTACATCCAACATGGAAGTTAAAAAAAAAAAAAAAAATAAAAAAAATCCATTACTCATGTTAGATTTTTTTCCTGAAGGATGCATCAGTAAAGTAACTACATGACATAATGTACTATACTATTTTGGTTGTACCTTTTCAGCTTCGACACTACAACTGAAAATGTAACATGGACTATAATGATCATTTATGCAGCACTACTGACATAGAACATTGGATAAATGTTGTCTTAAAGCATACACTCACTGTCAGTCTCTCCCTTGGAATCTGTACCACTTTGTCCCAAGGGAAGAAAAGAGCATCATTAAGGATGAATTAATTAGCTACTGAGCAAGAGAACCAGAATAGCTCTCTAGCTTGGTGACCAGGGCGGGGCATTCATCTGGAAGGCAGGGAGCCTGGGTCCCAGTCAAGTCCCTGTTTCAGTGAACATTTATTTATGGTGACTGAAGGGTAGATTTATCATTTTCTTTTTTGAAGGTTTCAAATAATTTCAGCTGCTGTGAACTACATGGCTCAAGTACTTGAGGCATTTTGGTACTTAGCTTCTGTCTTGTAGACAGTAAAACATAGGTGATGTGCACTAGAGGGCAGAGTCATGTAATAAATCTCTATATAAAGCTTTTGGATACTGCAGCACTGATATGAAATGACAAGCATACCTGGATTGTGTTGTTAAATTCAAAAAACTTTTGAAATTTTGAGTTCTTAAATATGTACAAATATGTATTTGAGTTCTTAAATATGTACTTCAGCCGGACTTTCACACATTTTGTATATCTGTAAATCTAATTTTTAAATTCATTTACAGTTGGCTTGATTGACGTAAAAGGTCAAATTAGTGCATTGATCACTGTTTCAGGTTGCATAGAAATATAGTATTTGATGATATATGATTGACATTATAACATAATATGCTGTTTTAATTCTTTTCTCTTCCCCTCTTTGCAGTTCCATCTCCAGGACAACTGCAGCATAGAGTTCATAGTGTGGGACATTTTCCAGTGTCTGTCAGACAGCCTCTGAAAGCTACAGCGTATGTAAGCCCAACTGTGCAAGGCAGCAGTAATATTCCTGTGTCCAATAGCCTGCAGTTGCATTCTAACACTGGAATCCCAATGCCAAACAAGACTGCCAATGCAGGGATTGTTGGACGCAGTGCTCTTCCAAGACCATCATTGGCCATAAGTGGCAGTAGCATACCCAGGAGTAAAATTGCACAGCCCGTTCGAAGGTAAGAGATGCTTTGCATTGAGGAGTTAAGTGCTCCTCTGTTACATTTGGAAAATCTTGGCTTCGATAATGTTTTTTTTTTTAGAAAAATGTGAACTCAGGCTTTTGAACAGAAACACTTGCAGAAAATGCTGATTCTGAGCCCAGTCCTTTCCTCCATTCAATGCATGTAAATTTCTGCTTCTCTTCAGACAATGAAAAAGGGCCTATTCATAAACTTATGGAATAGTAGGATTGAAAGGGACCTCATGAGAGCATTTAGTCCAACCCCTGCTTAAGGCAGAATTGTCCCAGACTAAACTACCCAGTGCAGTGTCAGTCTAATCTGCTCTTACAAACACACAACAAAGGCAATTCTGGAACCTCTGTGATTAGCCTGTTCCAATACTAAAGTACCCTGATAGTGATAGAGTTCTTCCTAATATCCAGCCTAAATTTCTGTTGTTGCAATTTAAGACCGTTGTTCCTTGTCCTGTCCACTGCTGCAGTAGAGAATAGTCTGTCTCAGGAGTGTGCAACATACGGCCCGTGGACCAGATCTAGTCTGCCAAGGAATTCTGTGTGGCTCACAATAGGGCCCTCAGCCCTGCCCGGGCCAGGTACAGGGGGCAGCTTAGGCCATGGCATGTGTGGCCAGTCCCACCATCCCCGGGCATGAGGTAGGTGCAGTGCAGTGGTCATGCTGGGTCAGCACCTCTACTGCTCCCCTACCCTGCCCCTCCTCCCCAGGCCACAACAGTGCACCAAAACTCCTTAAGTGGCCATCCAGCCCAAATAATTGCCCACCCCCAGTCTATCTCCATCGTCTGGATAAACCACCCTTCAGGCAATTTGAAGATTGCTGTCAAATCTACCCTTGGTCTTCTCTTCTCCAAATTAAATAATCCTGGTTCTTTCAGCCTGTCCTTGTGAGTCATGTTTCCCAGTCTTCTACTCATTTTTTGTTACTCTCCCCTGGACCCTATCTAGTTTGTCTACATTTTTCTTGAAGTGAGAGGTACTTTTGTGGACACAATACTCTTAAGTGAGACCTTACCAATGCCAAGTAGAGCAGGAGAATCACTTCCCTTAACTTGCAGGTAATGTTCCTATTAATACAGCCCAGTCTGCTATGGACCTTTTGTGCAACAAGAGGACACAGTTGGTGCTTATTCAGCTTATGGACCACTGTGACTCCTAGGTCCTTTTGTGCAGTACTTCATCCTAGCCATTCCATCTCCAGTCTGTATTTGTGTATCTGATGCTCCATCCCAAATGCAAGACTGCACTTTTCCTGTTGAATTTCATTCTGTTAATTTCAGATAAACCCTAGTAAGCTAACAAGTTTCATATTTGAATTTACGTCACATAAAGATAACCATGTAGCAAGAATAAATGTGTATAGAAGGGAATGAATCTAAAACAGTCTGTAATAAAACAAACAAGCTTGTTTTACTTTCCTGCCTACTTGAAGACATAACCTTAACGTTCTCAAGTACGTCCAAAATCTTGTTAAATAAATTACTTTTGTAGTTCATCCAGAAAGTCAGCGTCATGAGATAAATGTGAATCAAAAGTGTGAGCAGAAAATGCTGTTAATTGCTTTTAATAGCAAGTAGCTTGCAGCTGAAGCATCTCAGCCTGCAGTAATGACAGGCAGTAATGACAGGCTGTCACATAGGCAGTTCCCAGGCCATGTGGAGTGTTACAGGTTATGAACCACAGAGCAGAAGACCTTGGCTGATATCCTGTCCCCTTCAGATGTACTGTAATATCAGGTGCTGCCCTAGAGCCAGACTGATGATTGCTAAAGATAGAAGGATTCCAAGTAGTGTTTGAATGACAAGTTTATGAGACTCAAACACACAGACAGATTGGAGTTCAGCCTGGAGCTTTTCAAGTTCTCTGATTTTTTTATTTTTTTATTTTTTTTTTTATTTTAATGTAGATAATAAAAGCTGCTTTCTTTTCTTCAGGGATTATCTTGGACAAAATCCAGTCACTAAAGGCAGATATTCAAAGCTTGGTGATTGTTACTGTGATAACTTTTAAGGAACAGGATTTCAGACCACCAGATTCTTGAGCTGTCTTTTCACCAAGGGACTGAAAAGTTCCTTTAACTCCAGCTAGCTTAAACATAGGAACTGACCAATTTTTATTATGCCAATATGGCATTTCATTTGCCAAGCCTGGCAAATGTTTGCAATGCAAATGTTCCAAATAAAATTTATATTCAAAGCACGCTGTGTCTTTGCAGCTGTTAGAGTAGAAGGCATTTTGTTATCTCAGGTGTCTTCATCAGCATCTGTTAGGCCGGGCTGTTAAATACCAAAGTATCGGCACCTCAGCTAGCTAAGTATCTCACCTAAGCTCTTTATCTATCCAGGAATTTTGGCCTTTTCAGCACAGGCCCCTGGCCTGTCTACACAGTATTCTTGAGGCTGTGTTTCATTTTGTGAAACATAATGGAAATATATGAAAACTACATTTGTTAAAATGTATTGTATGTCAGTCCCCTGGGGGAAGATGTGATGGTCTCTCCCTCCCCCTTCTGTGGTCTCCTTACTCTTTGGTATCCTTGGCTATTGGCTAAACTTCTCTTTCTGTATCAGCCCCTCAGGGAGAGAAGAAGCTGGTTAGCCTGCTTTGCTCCTCACAGCGAGTAAGCTTTTTGTTCAGAATCATTTTAGAGGAAAGGCCAGTTAGTTCTTCCTTGCCTATAAAAACTGTAAATGCACTTAATTGAGTTGCTGGCAGGCTGGTAGTTCCTGCAGTGATTTTTTTTTTTCCCCTTTGAGAGAACTCTGATTAAATGATTAGTTTCATTAAGCAAAGTGCCATTTTAAGAGTTCTGCATCCTTTCTTCATGACATCGATAGGTTCACTGAGGTGGTGTTGCAAAACTTTACACTTTAGTAGTTCCACATTGAGTTCCATCAATGAGAGGAGTTATTTATGTCTCTCCTATCTAAGCACCAACCTCTACTTAAAGACCAACTCACATAATTTATACTCCAAATTGTGATGGGACCTCTTGAGCTGCCAGGAAGGGTTGTAGATGACACTGTGCATAAGGGGACATTCCTGTTTCTGTCCTAATGATCCACCACAGGGGCTGGAAGGGGCTGACAGTTATTGTGTGAGGGGAGCCATGAAGAGGGTGGAGGTTGAACAGTGCAGTCCTGCACTTGAGATGGAATAATTGCATGCACCAATACAGACCAGGGAATGACTGGCTAGGGCTGCAGTATTGCAGAGAAGGACCTGGGAGGTGGTGGCCATAAGCTAAATATGATCACAGATCAATCTTCATTTAGTTTATGGTGACCATAAACTAAATATGATCACTTTTTTGCAACAAAAGTACAGTGTACTTTTGTTGCAAAAAAGGCCAACTACTCTAGTGGTAGAGAGCAGAAGCAGTGGCAGCAACAGTAGTTACAGCTAGGGAGGGGCAGTGAAGTAAGAGAATGAGGGCTTGATGGGATGGTTTGATTAAATGTAGTAGCATGGAGTTGGAGTAGGTTGTGGCTTTGGCCTGTTCGTACAGATGCGCGGGGAGCCTGCTCCAACGCGCTGGAAGTGTATCGGAGCAGATTCGATTACAGGCAGTCCTTGACTTATGACTTCTTGATTTATGACAAACTACACTTACAGCCTTTATAAATTGACATCATGCTTCGAGGTTCTGATGCGTATTTCAACTTTACAATGCTCGATAGAGCTGCATCCAACTGGTAAGTGGAAGGGGAGGGGGAAGGAAGGGGTGTGGGGTAGGCAGATCAACACCCCTGCAGCAAAGGAGGGATTGGGGCTGAGGCAAGCGCTGCCCAACTGGGGGGGCAGGGCGGGGCAGTGTGCAGGACAAAGGTGCAGCTCATCTGGGGGTGTGGGGAGGGGGTGTGTGGCTCCTGCCGCTGTGTGCTGCTGGTCCAGGAACTGTTCATCCGGCAGCTCCTGTCACTGCTCCCACCCCTCGTCTGGGAGGGCATGGGGGGTGCCCCCAGATCTGCATGGGGTAGGCAGGGCTGGGGCTGGGGATGTGCTGTGCTGTGCTGTGCTGTGCTCTGAGCAGGTGTGGCGCTGGGAGCGGGGGCTATGCCCTGCCACTGCTTGCTCAGTTGGGGCGGGGCAGGGGGGCACAGGACAGAGGCGCTGTGCTGCCTCTGGATGAGTGGCATGTAGCGGCCCCCCAACACCTCTTCTTTCCCCCCTCCCCTTCCACCACAACAGACTTATCAGCTGGATGCAGCTGTATCAAGCGTCATAAAGGAACCGATCGCCCATTTATAACATTGTTCCTATGGGAAAATTGGTTCTGAGTTATGACATTTCAACTTAAGATGCGGTTTTCAGGAACCAATTCTGTCGTAAGTCTGAGGACTGCCTGTAATTAAGTCTTCTGGAGCACAGTAATTGATGCGCTCTGGCAGCCTTCTGCATCACATGTATCAGCATCGCTGTGCTGAAAAAATGGTGGTGGGGCACTGAAGTAAAACACGTTTGATGAGCTTTAGTGCAAAGTGCCCTGCAATCATTTATTCAGCATGGGGAAGCTGATGCACATGACGTGTGGGCGCTTTTAATTAGCACAGCTCACTAATTAAAGTGCCCAGTGCCATGTCTCAAAGCACATGTGAAAATGCCCTTAATGGTTCAGTTCCCTTGGCAGATTTTATAGCACCACATTCAATACCTTTCATCTCTAATGGACTCTGTTTCCCAACCCCATTTCCTCCTTTTTATTTTCAGCAAACTTATGTTGATGTAAAATGTGTGTGGTCTTTTTGAAATTGCTAAAGTGGCAGAAGGATCCACATTGAGTACTGCACCTAACTAGTTATGCCAGGCAGGTTTTCTTTTAATCCTGTTTGGAACAGCTGTCCTCAGTAGTACATTGAGGTATGGGGGGAGGGGAAGATACTTAATTGCTGATGAGTTAATAATGAATGCCTGTTGTTAATCTGACTTCTACGTTGTGGTACTAATGGGTTTTTTTTCTTCAGTTTTTGTAACAGGCCAGTTTCAGTAATGCTTTCTATCCCCTGAATAATATTTTATTCTGCCCTTGGCAGAAAAAAAAATCCAGGCACTTTTTTTTTTTTATAATGTACTGATTTTTTTCAAGTGCATGCTGGGCCTAACAGTTTGGGGGAATCTCTCTTTTTTAATTGGAATTGGATTTCTGCTGTCTGTTTGTATTTGGGCATATCTGCTGTCCTCAGTGACAAAAATACTTTGGTTTAGCCATGCAGAGCCAACTAGCTATGTGAGAGGGAGGGCTCTTCTGTTTGATCTACTGCATCATCAGCAGAATTGTTTGCTTCAAGTTCTCAACTTATCCCACCTGTGCAAACTCATTGCAAGTGGTGGAATTGCCTGGGTCTCCCAGAGGGCTTAATTTGGCCTGCAGAAACTTCGTTGCTGGTGCTGTGTGAGGAGCAAAGAACCCAGGGCTGGGAAGGGGGGGAGGTGGAGAGAAGAGGAAAAAATAAAAAAAGCAAGCAGTTTTCTTTTAAAGGATGGAGTGAGACTGATTGGAAAACAGTGGTGTGAAAAGAAAGTTTGAAGGGAATGGGGAGGAAAAGAAGGTTTAACAGTGGGGGTTCAATTGTACATTGTGTGTTGTGTCCCATAACTATTGACTGTAACGGGTATCTATCCTAAACAAGGAATACAAAGTTTAGGGGGGACATCTTGGCCTTATGGAAATCAATGTGAAAACATCCATTGACTAAGTAAAATTGGGATACTTATCCCAGATTTTTAGCCAGCCATGTGGTTTAATCAGGAATAATCCTGCCTTGAGCAAGGGGCTGGACTAAATGACCTCACGAGGTTCCTTCTAGTTCTACTGTCCTACAATCCTATGTAATTAGCAGGGATCCTGGTTTTTCTGATTTAAAAACAAAACAAACAAACAAACAAAAAAAAACCAACCCCCCCCAATTTTTGTTTTAAAAAAGTATCCCAAAATCCACATTTTTCTGCAATTAACATGAAATACCAGTATATGTATATGTGTTAGTGGGGTTTCATTTTAATCATGGAAGAATGTGGATTTCAGGTTACTTTTTTCAAACCGAAAATTGGGGATACTTTTTTTAATCAGAGAAAACCAGGATCCCTGCTAATTAGTCTGGAGCTTCAAATATACCCTGGTAGACTGTGTAGTTAAGAATAGCCCTAGGGCCAAATTATACACAAGTAATGGATAACATGTCTTATTATTCTCTCTCCTAAATTGTGGCCTTTTTTTTTAACAGTTTTCTTCAGCCTCCAAAGCCACTTTCTTCACTTAGTACTCTACGAGATGGGAGTTGGAGAGATGGCTGCTACTGATGTTGAATACTCCTGAACAACAGAAAATAAATGATGCAGATTTGATTACCCAGCTGGCTGGGTAACTCTGTTAAAAGAGGGGAGGGTCACACAGTATTATTTCCCCTGAGGTTTTAATATCTAAGAATATCCATAATGCAGTGTCATTTAAAAAATGAACACATTAAATACTAAATATTGCACTTAGTCATTTGCCTGGAAAACTGCAGTGTTATCAAACTAACAGTTGCAGTATTTATCATTTAGAACTTTAGTATTTTTATGTATGTGCAAAATACCAGAAATACTTCCTTTGAGTGAACTAAGAACCACGATTTCAAACAGCTTTGCCATATTGAAATGTTGAGACAGTTTGTTCAAGTGTACTTCTATAAAGGCATTATGCTTTTTTTTCCAGATTTGGGGACCTATATTTATTTACTTGATTTCCCGGCCCACCCAAGAACTTTATTTTTTGCACTTAATTTCTTTTACGCTTGCTTGAACCACAGAGAGAGGATTTAATATTTCTGTGTGCCATAAATAATATTTTTGTGGTAATGTACTATTTTTTAGCACTAGGAACATATCCTACAAAAATACATTCATGGGCAATATGAAAGCAGTATTTTATGTTGTGGAAGCACAAACAAGTAGCATTCACTGGAAACTGCCATACGGCTGGCAGTCATAATGATTTCGTCAGTGTCTTTCATTGTTTGTTCAAATGTTAATTTATTATCATAGTGTTTTGTATTTATGATGGCAGCGTAAATCACATTGCACTTAAGATATAATAATGATCTCTAAACTACAGTTGACTTTCAGTACTTTATTACAAAGAAAAAAATTGTAACATTTTATTAACAGTTGCTTATGGAAAATGAATGAGTTTTAATGTGAATAAATCTTTTTGATAGACCTTTTACAAAATCCAGTTGCACTAATCGATGCTTTCTTATAATGGCATATGATTTAATATTTGATTACAACTGTGTATACTGCTGTTTTGGAATGTTTCAGAAATAAAGAATCTATTTCGGCAATATCATGCTGTGTTTGAGTGGGCAATGTAAGTGTTGTCTATGTATATAATTACTTTAACTACTGATCATTTTACTGCGTAGCCTTTTGAACACCAACTTTTTGCAAGTACATGCAATATAGAGGTGCACTGATAACACTGGTCCCATATCAGATCGGTACCGATATGAGGAAAATTGAAACCATCGACAATTTTTTTTTGTCTGATGTGGCCAATAAATGCTGCGTGCCTGTGTGCAGCCGCGGTGCAGCACACAGACAGCCAGGAGCACAGCATGGCTAGTAGGCTGGTCTGTTGTGGGGGAAAGGGTGCAGGGGGAGAAGGGGCGTGGGGGGGGTCAGGGGGGGGTCCCCTCAGTGAGGGAGGAAGTGGGGCTGTGGCAGGGACAGCTGCTGAGCAGCCTGGGTGGGGCAAGACACAGGACAGAGCCATGACTCATCTTGGGGGTCTGGGGGGGCATCTCCTGCTACTGCATACCTCCTGGGAGGGCATGGGGGGGCCGTAGCATGTGCCCCCAGATCTGCGTGCAGGGTGATGGCAGGCTGCTACTGCAGGCTGGGACTAGGGCTGCACTGGGCTCTTCCCAGCTGGGAGCTGGCGTGGGGTGCCCTTGGGATGGGCGGCAGTGGCGCTGGGAGGGAGGGCTGGGGGGGGGCTGTAGCAGATTTTGGGGTGGCTGCAGTTTCCCACCCCCCATAGCCCCTAAGAAGCAAATATGAAATGACAGTATACATTTTAATTTTATGTAGTCAAATTTTGCTTAGAAGACAGATTGGTGAAGATAAAATGTTCTTAAAGCAGAGCAACCAAGTCTAGCTATTATAGTTCCCATAAAAGGAGTCATAGTCCTATATTTTGTGTGATTCTTTACTTTTGTAGCTGTCTCAAGAATTGTGCTCCTGGATCTTTAGTTTTCTTTAGAAAAGGGATACAGTGGTAGAATTAATGGGTAGAAAAAGATAGTTTTGAGAGAAACTTTCCAAATGAGAAGTGATTTCTAAATTGGTGAAAATGATATCTGCACATCCCATGACCAAATTGATCATGGGTATGAAATTCAGTTTTAACTTTTCAGTCTTCCAAGTTAGGTAATTCTAAAGGTATCTTGCTCAAATAATAACCTATATTAAAAGTAATCAAGAAAGGAAAATGAAACGGAAACTTGAGATTTCTAGGTAGGTGTTTCAGAAAGGTGAGTACATGGAAACCATTTTGTAAGGCAAAAACAAGTTTACTTTAAAATAGTGGGTGTGGAATGCAATAAATATTGCAGTTTAAAAAATGGAGATATGCATTTGAAATAATAACCATGCAGATGGCAATACTGCTTCTGTCCACATGAGGGTAGTCTGTACTCAGAAAATATATTTATTGGCAAAACCTTGTCTGTTCTCAAGGTTCTTGGTTTAAACGTTGTACTTTATGCTTCTGGTTTTCTTTTTTTTTCACTGCCTTTACATACAGTGATAACAGGTTACAACCAAATGTTAAATTGATCATGATTTAGATTCAAGATTGTACAATGCAGTATGTGTTAAAGACCTGGAGAAACAAGCATCACCAGGATAATGAAATATTACATCTTAAATAAAATAAAATAGGGAATATGTTCTTCAACTCTAACTGCTCAAAGATTATTAGAGTCCTTGAATTAACCAGTGTGTCCTTTGCTCACACAGGGGGCCTCCAACTTTACAACTCTCACGTTAGTTGTATTGTGTCCAGCTGACTTCAGCAGCTGGAATACTTGGGTCTGTTCTAATCTATATTCCTTTTCAATTGATAGAAACTGCTCTATATTGCTGCTCCTCATATAGCTGGGTGATCTGGCAGTCTCCTGTGAGACTAGGATTTGATTGACCAGCTTCTGAAGAGTGTCCAAGTTTGACACATGCTTCACCCCACTTCCTCACTGCAGGCTAAATGCATGAGATCTGCAACACAAAACCAACTCTGTCACAGTTAATTTTGTTTGAGCCAGAATCGCCTCCAGGGCAATGTAGAGTGCTAACAGCTAGGCCATACAGTTGCTGCTAGTTTAAAAATCATCAGTGTTTCACAAATTACTTCAGTTATTGCTTATTGTAAGTACAGGGAGCTCTCACTGGTCTCTGTCCTTGCCTCTGCACTCTTTTTGTGGGTAATCTCATTGACAAATATAAATTTAATTATCCTCTCTATGCTGATAACCAGGGATCCTAGTTTTCTCTGATTTAGAAAATAAATCCCCAATTGTTGCATTAAAAAAGGTAACCCAAAATCCACAATTTCTGTGATTTAAAATGAAACACCACTGTATATAGGTATATATCCCCATTTCATTTTAATCACAGAAAAATGTGGATTTTGGGTTACTTTTTTAATCCTACAGTTGGGGTTTTATTTTTTTATCAGAGAAAACCAGGATCCCTAGTGAACTCTCAGATCAATCTCTTGACTCAAATTTATCTCTCTTTGTCCAACTAAAATTGAGACCTGTCTCACATCTCCATGTGGATATGTAGCCATCAGCTTGAGTTTAACCCGACTAAAACACAGCTCTTAATCTCCAAAAGTCTTCCCTGCTACCTGTTTTCACTATTGCTGGAGACAACCTCCCCACCCTACCTGTTACTCAGACCCAAAACTTGAGTCCAAGTCAAAGTCGATCCCTGTCCTGCAGACTCTTTCTGAGTAACACATCTAAAGTGCAGCCTTTCCTCTCCATTAAAGGAGGTAAAACTCCTGTCCTGGCTCTCAACCTCTTCCCTATCAATTACTACACATCCTTTTCTGTAGCTTTGCTTAACGCAGTCTGGCTCTACTCATATCCATTCTTAATGCTGAAAAGATGCTACTTTTTATAGCCTGCCCCACCCAGTCTTCCTCATTCAGTATTGAAAAGTTGATTCCTGTCATTGACCCATCGTACTAGCCTCTAGGGCAGGGGCAGGCAATTATTTCAGCTGTATGTCCGTTTAACGAATTTTGGCAAGCTGTTTAGGGCCGCAAGGTTAGTTGCACCCCTTGATAGGTGCCCCATCCCCTGGTCACCATCTTGGGATTGGAAGTCCCACTCTCTAACCCCTGACCTTTGCCACTGGAAGTTCCTCTCCTTTCCCCAGAAGTACTCCATTTGGGAAGGGGTGTTGCCATGTTGGAACTGGAAAAAAAACAAATTATATACTAAAAATCAAAACATCCACAATAACTTATTTTAATCTTTTTTTTTTTAATATTTTTGTCCTGATATGTGTGCGTTTGCATCACGCATATAGAGGTAAGTGCATAAAAGCACAAAATACAGTCTTACTCTTGTAGAGTGTTTGTGGGTGTTGGTATGGGGTTCGTGGTGGGGTGTGCACACACAGCACTGAATGGGGGCCCCCCCAGAGGATTGCGGGTTTGTGGAGGGTGTTGGTGGGTGTGGTGTTTGCCGGGTGTGTGATTGTGTGTGGAGGAGGATGTGGTTGTGGGGTTTGTGGGAATGCTGGGGTGTGTATGAGAGCCCCCCCGCGCACACTTCTCAGAGTTGGTCAGCACCTGCCCCGCTCCTGCAGCAGCCTGGAGCCCAAGTGCCCTGGGGCACATTCCTGCCACCACCACCAGCGTGCAGCCCCAGCTCACCCTGCACCCACTCTAGACTGGCTCTGGTAGAAGTGGACCAGCTGGAACCTGTGCCACAGTCCTGGCCCCAGCCCCCAAGCCAGCTCCACACCAACCACCCATGGCATGTTTTGCTGGCCTCTGGGCACGCAGCAGGACTGGGGCAGCTCTGCAGCTGGGCGGCTTTTCTAGGCAGACCAGGCAGGGGCAGCTTCTTCCATCTGCCACCGCCACTTGTCCCAGCCTGGTACCAGTGGGGACCCAGGCCACAGGCCCAACCTGGCCTGCCCAACGCCTGCTCCAGACGCGCCTGCTCAAGCTAAACAATGGCAGCAGGGGCAGCAGCTGGCCAGGAACTTGCTCAGAGTGGGTAAAAACCTCCCGACTGCTGCTGCTCAGTGCTTCCTGCTCTGCACTGCCAGCACTGCCCTGCAGGGTAGCCCAGAGTCAGCAGTGCTGCAGGGCAGCTTAGGTGCGGGCTCTGGGCAGCTGTAACAGGAAGCTACGGTGTGGGGAGCGGGGAAGGGGGAAGCAGGGCTGGGACAGTGCAGCACTGGCCTCTCCACAGCTGTTCACCCAGAGGCATGCATGTGTGCACTGTCCCAGGCCCTCCCCTGCCATGCTCCCTGAGGCACATGTTGCAGTCACCACCTCAGCACCAGCTCTGTGCTGGCAGTGACGACATGCATGCTTCAGAGCAGATGATGGAGGAGGGACCTGGGGTTGTGCTGCCTCAGGGCCCTCTACCACCATCCACCCAAGGGGCACACGCAGCAGCCGCCAGCACAAAGCCCAGCTGGGGCTTTGGACCCCACAGGGGAGGCGCTTGCGGGGGCTATGGCCACCCCCAAAATTCACCTTGGCCCCTTCCCCCCACCTTGGTAGCCACTCCTCCAGCATCACCCAGGCCACCACTGCCTGCCCCACTCTGAGCCTAATCCTGGCACAACCCCCCCCACCCAGGCTCAGCTGCACAGGGTGGGCAGGCAGCAGCTGCTCGGGGAGGGGTGGCTATGGGGGGGCCTAAGGTGAATTTTGGAGAGGCCATAGCCCCCCCTCCCCCCCAGTGCTGCCCCTGCAGCTGGCTGATGGGTGGGCTTTAGGCCAGGCCCTTGGCAAGCTGTGCTGCACCCCATGAGCAGCTCTCCAGGGAAGCACAGGGGCTGCGGCAGTCCCGGGGCATCATCGGGTCAGACTCTTCTGCATCCCAGCAGCCCAGTCATGTGCATGTGTGTGTCTGATTCTGTGTGCGTGTCTGGATCTGTGTGTATATCTGGTTCTGTGTGTGCATGCATCTGGTTCTGGGTGGGTGTGTGTCTGTTTTGCATGCGTGTTTGCATGTGTGTGTCTGGTTCTCTGTGTTTGTGCGCGTGTGGTTCTGTGTGTGCATGTGCTCATGTTTCTGGTCCTCTGTGTGCATGTGTGTGTCTAGTTCTCTCTTTCTTTTTCTTTTTCCTTTCTCTCTCTCTCTCTCTTTTCTCTCATCACGACATACTTAACAAAGAAAAGAATACACATCAACAAAGGTAGTATATGAAGTTTTATTTATTGTCACCAGGTTTAGAATTTTTAGAAAACCTGGTATTTACTATAGAAAAAAACAACAACAACAACAACAAAACCCAGCATTTATTATTACTAAGTATATTAATATGCAGTGCATCCTGCCATGTACCCCCCACTCCGGTTTTGTTTTTCTGGCATGCCAGCACCTTACAAGGTAGACAGTGCGGTTTTTTCGACACTGGCCAAAAACATTGCCTACCCCTGACCTAGCCCATGGAATCCTTCTCCATGGTTAGGACTCCTGGATGCTACAGCAATAGAAATAAATAATTATACAGTTCCCCATAGCTTCTATATATAAAACAATAGTGCGTAATAGCACTGAAACTAATGAGAACATGAATTTCTGAGCTGACATTTGCAGTGAAACTGCGGAACAGCTGAGTGTCCATGAAATAAGTGATACCCTTATCATTAAGATGTATGGAGATGGCAAATGTCTGTACTGTTTACCCAGTAATAAAGGTCTGCCTATGTTAACCACAAGTGTTTTTAAGTTGAGGAGGCACCTTATTATCAATACCAGTGAATATTTAAATTGTTATCGTCAATGGGCAGATAAGTCTTCATAATGATATATA
This sequence comes from Alligator sinensis, assembly GCF_000455745.1. Lineage (NCBI taxonomy): Eukaryota > Metazoa > Chordata > Crocodylia > Alligatoridae > Alligator > Alligator sinensis. Next base: position 9,851 of record NW_005842624.1, on the reverse strand, counting down.
TGTACAATTGGCAATTTAGGGAAGTACCTGCTTTCTTTTTAAAAAGAATTTTCTGCATATGATTTCAGGCATGATTTACATCCATGTAGGTGGGAAATTCTAGCTTAACAAGAGGAATGCTCAATACAACAGGTAAAAAATGTTCTGTACAAATTTCATTTCAGTCTATAAGACTTTCTAGTTACTTCCAAAATGAATCTGTTGGAATTGAACTGAAGCAGTTAATGCTGCAGTAAAGTTAAAATTGAACTTGCAAATATGTTTATGTACTAAGACCTGTAAGGCTTATGTGAACCGTTTAAAGGATGGCAGCCACGGCAGGAAGAAAACTCTGCCCTCTAATCTGACCAGGCCATCAATTAGTTCTAAGTGTAATTCATGGTAGTGGGTTTGACAGAGAGAACCCTGGGAGGTGGTATGTATCCTTGTCTGACGTAACAACAATGGAGACAGCAGCCCAAGGGAGGAAGGTTGGTGGTGGTTAGGCATCTTTAGCCCTTGAAATAGGCACTTGGTCATTCCTTTTTGAACTGAGAAATCTTGAGGATTGGATTTGCATGAAGGATTTTGTTGCCCAAGCCCTCAAACTAGGTGCTGTTGGCTTTTGCAAAACACCCTTTCAGGTGCTACGTAAAAGTGCTTAGTGTCCACTGCTAGGTCTGCGTTAGTTCCCTGCGTTTTTTAAATGGCTTGCTCTCCCACTCCTACATGCATCTAACCTGGAAATGAGACAGTGAAGCCACTCAGGAGGCACCAGGAGGGCAACCTAGGCATGCCCTAAATTTCTTTGAGTTGTCATATGCAAAGCTACCATAGTTTTGACAGCACCAAACTACTTGTTGTCTTTCACATCTAAACCTCAGTGGGATTCACAAACTAGGGCATTCC
>NW_005842624.1:2528-8934 GCF_000455745.1 Alligator sinensis | reverse complement strand
AAACATGCTTAGCTCCACACAAAACACATCAGTGTAGGGAAGAGGTTAGTAATAGAGCACCTTGCTTGTTCCAAAACACCAGTAGTTAGAGCTGTCAGATGAGATGTAGGACTCCTATGTTCAAATTTCTCTAATGCCTGGTTGACTCGCTCTCTCCCACCTGTGAAGAGAATGTCCTAACTAACCCTTGAGTTACTGTATTTTCTTGCATACCATATACCCCAAATAAGACATGCACAATGTTTTTAAGAAGGCAGAATGAAAAAGAAAAGATTTTTCCCAGAGTTATTCATAGATGTTAGATATTGGGGTCGGAAGGGACCTGGGCAGGATAGAGCATGGGGGTCAGACAACCCCAGCTAGGTGCTTGTCCAGTCTCCTCTTGAAGACCCCCAAGGTAGGGGAGAGCACCATCTCCCTTGGGAGCTCATTCTAGATTCTGGCAACCCTTACTCTGAAGAAGTTCTTTCTAATGGCTGCATAGGGAAGGGACAGAGACTAGCCTTCAGCTCACTTACCCTCCTTTTCCTGCTTAACCAAAAGTTCTAGGGCTTGAAACCCTGCCTGTTGCTGATGGCTGGTTCCCACTGGTGGATCTCCAGTTTTCAAAAGGATATGAAATATGTGGGGAGAGGCCAGGAATAGCTAAAAAAACAATTAATCGAACATCCTTCTGGCAATTTTGCTCGAGCAACCTTAAGACCATTATAGAGGAGCGATGGTCATTTACATCTGTGGAGTGAGTAACAATGAGCTATTAAGCCAACTGACTCCCTAGGCTGCCTGAATAGAAATGTCACTGCAGCTGTGAGCAGGGATCAAAGTGGAATGCTATTCTAGGTAGATGAGGCCAATTTTGGGGGCTGATTTTAAGGAAATGTATGTGTGGTATGTGAGTAAATATGGTATTTTCTAAACTGTGCTGGGAGTCTCAGTGCCTGTTGTTGATGCTGTTCCATTTTGCATTAAATACTTAAATATACACCAAAGCAAGGACTGGAACCCTGGTTGCTTAGGTGCATGCCATAATCTCCAGGATGTAGAGTGATTTTTAGTCTTGGTCTTTGTTGCTCAGTGACACCCTTCTACAACTTAGGCAGAGTAGGGTCTCTGTCATCCAAAGTGAGTACTCTAACCTAATTTGTATATAAAAGCGGTGGTACTTACCCATCTTCAATTTCTGAAAGAATCAGGAGACCTGATTTAGATTCCTAACTCCAGAAAATGGACTATGGCTTTGAATTCCAAGTGGAAGAGGAAGACATCAGCCTTTAGCACAGGGGTGGGCAAAATGCAGTCCAGGGGCCAGATGCAGGCCATTCTATCCAGTCCGTGGGGCCCCTAAAAAATTTAGCAAATTAATATTGATCTGCCCTGGGCTGCCTGTCATGCAGCCCTCGATGGCTTGCCAAAGCTCAGTAAGTGGCCCTCTGCCCAAAATAATTGCCTGCCCCTGCTTAGCACAATTAAGTTCTTATCAATCTGAGAAGCAGGACTCAACCCTAAACCCTGCCATTTTCTAGAACTATCTAGCTTAGGCACCTCCTGCTCAGCATTGGCTTCTGTGATCCTGTTCATGGGCATCTAACTCTTCTGATGCATTGTACAGAGAACCTGGACTTCTTACTTGGGGCTTTGAATTCCACTAGGTGTTGAAGCATCTAAAAATGAGGCACTGAAATATGGAAGGCATGAGCATGAAATAAAATCTGTTTCTCCATAGTGACTGCCCATGTGCATGTTCTTACCCAATGGTAAGTAGAAGCCAAGCCATGGCTTAGCCCACAATAAAAGAGGGGTAAGTTGCTGTGGTTTCAGCTTCTGGTTATTGGGGCAAGGGACTGCACACAGGTAGTTACTATACAGTTGCTGTGGTACAGTTAAGCTCTGTCCCTTTTTACTCTGCAGTACATAGTTTGTCCAGACTGCACATTTTTTACCACCTAATTCCTTATTGTGAATGACATCCTGAATGTATTGAACTTTAGAGCAAGCCAGAAGGCATTATGCCATCTCAGAATTGGCAGATGAATCTGGGTATGTTTTATTTAGGAATATGGTAGAGTAGGTAAGAAGGAAAATCTGTTAGTGGTTTATTTTTCTAAAATGTATAAACATGTTTAGGAATACAATTAGCATAGAAAGGGAACTTTGTTCTTGACAAGTATTTCTTGATTTCCAGTTTGTTTTTCAAATGCATTCTTAAGCAACTTTCTGAAAGTACATACTGCATAGAGTATGTTATGAAGTTTGGTCTTCTATGCAGAGCAGAGTGGACTACCAGACTGCAAAACAATTTGGGGGTAGAAAAGGATTCTGTTGTTTTTCTAGGCTCCCAAGTGCAAGCAGGAGCAGAAGAGTGTCTGTGAAAATGGCTATTTGTCATGAGCATTAGTCCAGGCTGCACAAACCACTGCGAGGAGTTTGGGCAGTGAACAGTAGAAAATGTTCACACTTCCTGTTCTAATGCAGAACAGCCCATAATAAATGGAGGACTTCAGGGGGCCAGCCCTGCTGAATGATGATCCCTAAAGGGTTGAAAGAAGCCTGTAAGTCTGAGACAGCTAACCTGAAGCAAGTACCTCCAGAATCCTAATTTAACTGTCAGAATTAAGACAAAGCTATAGATAGGAAGAGATTAATCTTTATAGGCAAGATGTAATTCTATCCCCCAAATGTGCCAGAATCAAGTCAAGCTAATTCAATCATTGCAATGTTTATTGCTTTTTGTTATAAAGGAAAATAGTCAATCCCTTAATATAATCCAAAGAGGCAGGGTTTTGTTTGTTTTTTAAAGTAAAGAGAGATCTCTTAATTGGGGGTTGTTTCTGAAGTTTGAGAGAAATCATTTGATTAAATTGGATGTTATTGGCTCTCTTCATCAGAGAAGCAATAGCAGATGAGCTATTTTTTAACGGAGAAGCTAGAGAAATGGGAAATATTATTGAACAATGGAATTGAGTAATATTAAGTATTGTAAATTAGTAGAACATATAAGGACATAAGAACTGCCATTTACTGATTCAGAACATAGGTCCATCCTGCCCAATGTCCTGTGCCTCAATGGGGCAGACAGTGGATGCTGAAAGGGTGAGTGAACTGAGTATGATCAGGGTTGTTGGTTGTAGTCGTGTTGGTCTAAGGACATAAACAGGCAAGATTGTTTGGGTAGATGTGGTATCTTTTATTAGACCAACCAATGTGAGTATAACCAGGGTTTTTTTCCACTGTTCCTCTCCCACTTGCAGCCTCCAGTATTTAGGGTGTAGGAAATTCTGATTTACAGGCTGCAGCCCTAACTCCCATGCTCAACAGTTTTTTTCCAATGCACCTTTCCTCCAAGAATTTGTCCTATCCATTTCTGAATCTGACTAAACTGTCAGCTTGTGGCGATTAGTTCCACACTTTAATTGCATGCTGTGTGAAAGGAACTTCCTTTTATTAGTTTTAAACTTACTATCTATTAGTTTTATTTTATGACCCCTAGTTCTTGTATTGCGAGAGATAGTAAATAATAAAGCTATGTAAACGCTTATCATTTCCCCGCTATGGCATCTGTTTTTGAAACTGAATATGCCTAGCCTCTTTAGTCTCTCCTCATGTGAAAGCCCCTCCATACCATTAATCATCCATGTTGCTCCTCTTTGTACCTTCTGTACAGCATGAAAAAAATGAGATTTCAGAATAGGAAGAGGTAAAAACTGCAAAAACGATGAAAATTGTGAAGTAGATGGTGCTAATTGGATTGACAGTAGCATGGTAAAAACCTAACTAAAATTTAAGAGAATATGGAAAGAATTTCAAAAAAGGAAACATGTCTTGGCAAATGGGGCTATTAATGTCCATGGACCTAAGAAGATAGGTGCTCATAGTCACTCATATTCTTAGATCCATAGATTGTAAGGCCAGAAAGGATCTTGGAAGATCATCGGGTCCAGCCCCCTGCACCAAGCAGAAAAGATAACTGGGGGTCATGTGACCCCAGCAAGGTGACTGCTTAGTCTCCTCTTGAATGTTTTCTTAGTCTGAATGTCATATTATCTATATTGTCCTCATGTCTTCTGCTGGTACCATCAGTTCATGAAGTCCACTTGGTGAAAACTCATGAAAACTTGATAAAACTTGGGAGGTCATTTTCAGCATTTCCTTCTAACCTCTGGAATTCCCTTCCTTCTGGATGTCCGAAGATGTCCTGAGCCTGGACATCTTTTGGAAGTGCTGTAAGACTTTTCTTGTTCGGGCAGGCATTTAGCAAGCAAAGCTAGGCCAAGATGTTGTTCGGTGGGTCTCTGCTTTGTTTTGTTCTGTTATTTTACTTACGGTATCTTGCTACAAGCTGCCCTTAGCCTTTGCTGGAAATGGCAGCAAATCAATCAGTCAGTCACTCATTCAGCCAGCCAGCTAACCAACCAATCAATATTCCTTTCTGGCATGCTTTGCCTGTCTTTCTCTCTTCAGAGTAAGGTCACCAGAGCAACTTTTCTGTCTTCCTCTGCTGAGGAATACCTAGTAAGTTCTGGGTATTAGTACGTTCTAAATAATAGTGGCCCAGATTCAGTGATCAGGCCCACTAGGACAGATCTCTAGGTAGTATTCAACTGACATAATTGAAGTGATTTAAGTTCCATGCTACCAGGGAGATGATTTATTGCAAAATCAGATCCAATCATGGTGCAAAAAGGTGTGTTAAAAATGAGAATTAGAAAAAGTTAACCTTAGGACCAGCAAATCTAAGTGAAGATACTCAGACAATGTTTTAGGCCTGTCAAGACAAAGGATAACATCCTACAGTGTCAGCCTTATGTTCTTTCTGTTTTGTAGAGATCATTCCCTATGTTTATATATTTAATATTGGTGTTTCTCTACCATACATATGCTCTTAATTAAAACATATAAATAATGTTCCTGGTTTTTAACTTTCCCCACCCATTTCACCCTGAGTTTGTTGTTGGCCAACATAAATAAAATACTATTGATTTTCCCTTGTCATCAGAACTATTGAATTCAGTTTAGAGAGAGGCCTACAGCAACAGCCCAGAACTGAAATCTGGTTCTGTGTTCAAACACGGTATTACAATTCTGAAATGGAAATGTTCTAAAGCTATGGGGCTTGGTATCTTGTTCCCACACTGAATTGTTTCACTAGTACAAGGTTTTAACTTTCAGGCTATAATAAATTAAGAGATTCAAGCTTAAATGTGCATCTGAACATTGATCTATACTGGGAAGGATTGGAAGCATTTTTCTGCAATAGTGGAAGTTGTGCTATTGATAAAGACAACCTGGTGTTTCACCATTCTGTTGTGTAACCCTGCCTAGAAGAAGTTATAACAACTTTGCTTCCAAGTGTAGTTGAAAGATACCAATTATTTTCCAAAATTGCATATTGCTGGGCTAATAAAAATGGTTGACATTCCTTTTAAGCAAAATCATTTTTTATTGTTAATCTCTTCGTAAGGCTTTCTAATTTTATGTGGTTCATTCTAAATTTGAGGTGCTCATTCCAGAAATATTAAAACACAGTGTACACTATAATGTTACTAAAGTCACGTTACACAAACCTTAGTTTCCTTGAAGAAGTGTAACAATATGGGAATTGGAGCCTTTATTATAATAAAAGGAAACTTAATTTTGGGATAAAAAAATTAATCAAACAAAAGGAAAGTGGAAATATATTGCAACTAAATACATGTGATGGGCTAGCTGGCAGTGACCTAGCCCAGGGGTTTTGAAAGGGCAAAAGATGATTGGAGGACTTGGGATTCCCTTTCCTCACCAATCAAGTCCCAGAGACTCACTCCTCATGTCCCCTGATTGGCCCCTTGGCCAAAAGGTACTCCCTCTCCAATTGAAGGGATCAAAGCAGGTACACAAGCGCTGTGGGAGGAGTAGGGACTCTCTTCCCCCTATAGAGCAGAGCCAGACCACCACTGGGGATGTAACCCTATACCTTTTAATGAGGGAACAATACTGGGAACATAACAGGCATAAATCAGGAGGTATAGTGGACATTACAATGCTCCAAGGGGGCAGGATTCAACAAAGGTTAGGCACCTACAATCATTGACAAAAGACAGGGTTAACAAAATATAAAACACAAACAGCACCCGGAGGACTGGAAAAGGGCCAATGTGGTCCCCATTTTCAAGAAGGGGAGGAAGGAGGACCTGGGCAACTATAGACCAGTCAGTCTCACCTCCATCCTTGGCAAAGTCTTTGAAAAAATTATCAAGGCTCACATTTGCGAGAGCCCAGCAGGACAAATTATGCTGAGGGGAAACCAGCACGGGTTCGTAGCAGGCAGATCATGCCTGACTAATCTAGTCTCTTTTTATGACCAGGTTACAAAATGCCTGGACGCAGGAGTAGGGGTGGATGTCGTATACTTAGACTTCAGGAAGGCCTT
>NW_005842624.1:0-1630 GCF_000455745.1 Alligator sinensis | reverse complement strand
AGGCCCAGCCCTCTTTCCTTCCTATGCAGGGGGTCGGACTCGATGATCTATTGAGGTCCCTTCCGACCCTAACATCTATGAATCTATGAAAGCAGAGCAAACAATACTGGTTGGTGCAATATAAAAAAGCAAAAAATACAAAATGTCAAAGGACAAAGAAATATAGGGCCTAGGTACCTGGAGGTGGGGAGAAAACACAATGGCCCCTTTCCACTGCAAAAAGATTTTCTTTCTGTTAGCTCACTCATCTGAAGTCACTAAAGGTGGGACTTGAACTTGGATCTCTAACATGGTAGGCAGAAACACTGCCACAGAGCCACCAGTGCTAGCACTACTCCAAGCTGCTAAGGGTATTCACCTTCCTGGAGCCCCGGCTTCACGTCAAGCTGCCTGGTCTCTGATTGGAGGAGCTGCAAGCTGAGCTGAGAACTCCTGAGGTCGCTACTCAGATCCTTGCTGAAGCGGGAAGCCTCTCCTGCTGGCCACAGCCTCTTGTAGGGGATCCTGGAGCCCAGCAGGAAGCCTCTCCTGCCAGTCACACACTGTGCTGCTGAGGGTCCAACTGCTGCCTGCAGGTCCTGCTCCTTCAGGCTTTTCTGGGGCAACTGCTTCTGCCCCGCTGGCTCAGTTCTTTGAAGCTCCTTCCTCATGGTCCCTTGCTGGTCTCTTCCCTGAGTCAGCCATGCTGCCCCTTTTATCCCTCTCCAGGTGACCCAAGGGGCCAATCAGGGGACACGGGTGAGTCTCTGGGGCCTGATTGGTGAGGAAAGGGAATCCCAAGTCCTCCAATAATCTTTCGCCCTTTCAAAACCCTTGGGCTAGGTCACTGCCAGCTAGCCCGTCACATACATAATAAATACTTCAGATAGCCATTGGTTACACTGCAGTATGCACATTTGATATTCTAAGATGTCCTACTGGAAATCACTTGGGCTGTTTACATATGCAACTCCCCTCCACCCCGCAACAGTACTTTACTTTAAATTCTGCGTGCTCCTGGGCTGAGCTCAGCACATGCCCAAAAGAGGCATTGCATTAGTTGGACCTGGCTCGCCTGACAGCTTTATAAATCAGGCACTTTAGTTGGACTTTTTGGGCACTTTTACCCAATAGCTGATTGAATCAGATGCTGAGGAGCCAGGTCAAAGTAATGCTCTCTCATATGGTAAACTGTGATATTTTGGTTTTTTCCACATCTGTCATAGTTTCATAGCTGGTAGGGTCGGAAGGGACCTGAGCAGATCATCAAGTTTGACCCCCTGTCATAGGCAGGAAAGAAAGAAAGCTGGGGTCAAACGACCCCAGCCAGGTCATTATCTAGCCTCCTTTTGAAGACCCCCAAGGTAGGAGTGAGCACCACTTCCCTTGGAAGTTGGTTCCAGATCCTAGCCTCCCTGACTATGAAGTAGTGCCTCCTGATATCTAGCCTGAATCTACTCTCCATCAACTTATGCCCATTATTCCTCATTACTCCTGTTGGCTACAAATGTCCAACTCAGGATCCTTATAATTCTGGTTTATTAGGCAGATTGAAACACTGTTATGAAACTAAATCATAAACCTTGGGGCTGGTCCCCCCCCGCTGCGCACACACACACGTGCACACACACAGTACCAAGCTACAAGAGTC
>NW_005842623.1:961675-978611 GCF_000455745.1 Alligator sinensis | reverse complement strand
TCTAAAAACTGATTGTAAATATGGACTGTTTGATGCCAGCACAAGAATAGATTGTGTCATTGAAAATAAAGGATAGTCTTTAAATTTACAGGGTGTTGAACACCATAACTATTAATAGCATAATAATAGTAGGCCAGTGTGGTCATTTAGAACTATGGTCATTTAGGATATTAATGTGTCTAATTTTGTGCTGTGATGTCTTGATTTCCTAATGAGCAGGGGAATCCTGTAGGGCTCAGGGGCAGGATGCTTAGAGGGAAGGGAAGACTGTCCTAGGCAAGGGAGGCCTTTGGCTCCCTTGTTGCCTGGCTAGGGAGGCAAGAGGCCTCTGGAGCTCTCCTCAGCCAACAGGCTGCTCCAGGTTTTACAGTTAGTCCAGAGAAAGTATTAGTAGATAGAGGTAGACGGGGTGGCTGAAGCCATCCTTCCCACATTTAAACTTCCTTCAGTCATGACCAGTCCCCCCGCCCCCCCTCTCAGTGCCAGGTTCCCAAAGGCATTTGGCCAACCCTGGTGGGACATTGCAAGAAGCACACACTGAAGTAGCAGGTCTGCACACAGGAAGGGGACACAGCCCTCACTCACCAGCATCCACCAGTTAGTGTGGGAGGTGGAGTAAGGACCTGCTCGTCTCCTCTCCTTTGGTCAGTCCAGAAGTCTGTGGAGAGACTAGGCCATGCTGCAATAGAGAACACTCCTGACCCTAGCTGCAACTCTTCTGAGCCAGCTGTGGGCCCACAGGAAAGCCCCCTGGATAAAGTGCACAGAAGCCTGAAGCTCTGGCAGAGAACATGCAGGGCTCCACCATTGCCTGTAAGATTACCTGTACCTGCCTCCCAAACAGAGCTGACCAGGTGCTGCTCTGGCCACCCCCATGGTCCACACCAAACATGCTTGTGGCATAATAGTCAACTTGACATGTTACATGATTCCTTGGCCAGAGGAAGTGTCACTGCTGTTTGCCCTTCTCAGTCTTTCCCAGGGCATTTATTGCCCCTGTTCCAGAACAAAAGTATAACTGCAACGAGGCATGTGCCCCAGGGGCCAGAGTACACTGTGAAAGCCTAGCATAGGGATTCAGGAGACATGTTCCCTCTGTTACTTGTAGGAAGGAAAGTTGTGACTGCAGCCACTCCTGGACCTCATACATCATGCTTTCACCTCTATGCACATTCAGCAGCACAGCCCTGCCTCTTCTTCACTTCTCTCTACTCTGGGATAACCTGAGGGCTAGCGACAATGGTTAGGCCTTGCCCTGGAGTACTGCAGTTGTGCCAGAACTGTGCACATGTGGTGCAAGAGGGGGATTAGTAGCTCATTTGGTAAGTGTCGGAGAGTCCCATGCCCCCTACTACTTCCCACTGGCAATGCACTCCCTATGTCTAAAGAAGGGTGCCTGTGCCCAAAAGCTTGCAAAGAACATTTTTTTCAACTATTCAGTTGGTCTAATAAAAGATATCACATTTACCCAAATAACTTTGCCTAGCATAGTTCTCTAGCATAGGCATCTAGAAATGCAGCTCTATGTATCGAGCCTGTACTGCTCTCGACAGCCAGCAGGAGGGGTCTGCTTAGTTTTGGGGTTGGACCACGCTACTTCAGTTAATGTTGATGAACACCAGTGTGTCTGGTTTGAAAGCTAGCTGAGATCATAGAATCACCATCAAGATAGGAACGACCCCTTAGACAAGAATTCGAGGGCCCTGATTGTGTACTGCTGAGGGAAGGATTTTCAGATTCTGAATGTGAAAGATTACAAGCAGCCATAAATGCAATCTTTATCTAAGCCACATCTGATCTGTATTTTCAGAGAGGACGAGGTCCAAGCCCATCCTCACGGGAACGCATCCCGTGAACACCACAGTAGATTATGGTGGGACCACCTCGTTCCAGTGCAAGGTCCGCAGCGACGTCAAGCCTGTCATCCAGTGGCTGAAGAGGGTAGAGTATGGCACTGAGAACAAGTACAATTCCACCATCGATGTCGGGGGGCAGAAGTTCGTCGTGCTGCCCACTGGGGAGGTCTGGTCCCGTCCCGATGGCTCCTACTTAAACAAACTGATGATAACACGAGCCAAGGAAGAGGATGCTGGCATGTACATCTGCCTGGGGGCAAACACGATGGGATACAGCTTTCGCAGTGCTTTCCTCACGGTGTTACCAGGTGAGCAGGGGGTGGCAGGGACTTTTTGTCCTGCCCTTGTGCTGTGTACTGTACTGTGGCACTGTTGCACTCACTGGGGGCATCTGCATGCACACTTTAGTGTGGAGTACACTAATCAGATCCACACTGAAGCATCACAGTCTACACGTGTGCTAGTATTAGGGCACAGTAAACTAATTAACTCTGCTGTACTGTCTTACAGTGGAGTAATTAAGTGCGACTCAGCACATGCATAGGTGGTGACCACAGGCATAAATTGTGCCCAGGCAGCAGGGGGCCAGACTCCTGCCTGCTGTGTAGCCACATGGCTCTGCAGTTTTGGCACTCTTGTGCACCGATCTGCCCCTCCACCACTTGATGCCACCACCCAGAGCCTGGGGGTGACCCCCTGAGCCTGCTGCCAGCCTAGGGCTGCTCTGCCTTGGCTCAGCGCTGCTGTCCCGGATGCACGTGTAGATGCTGAGCCCGGGAGCAGTGCACTCTGGTACAAACCGCTTTGGAGTTTATTGCATCGCCTTCATTTCATGTGTCGATGCACCCACTGGCCAAGATCCTGAGCTGATGTGTATCAGCCTAGCTCCCTTCATGCTTAAGCTCCAGTGACTTCAATGGTCCTATGCTGATTCACACCAGGTCAGCAAGTGTTGAGCATTAGACAGGAAGACAGAAGCTGCTGCTATTTCTGGGGTTGATTATGGGGTCTTTTTTTCCCAGTCAACCTCTTCCCCTAGCAGAGTCTCCACGTAGGCTACTAAGTAGTGAATGGGTCTGGCTGAATTCAGTAACCATATTCCTTAGTTTTTATGCTACAGAAGGGCTGGGAAGACGTGTTGTGCTGCCAGGCTGTGCTTCATCCTACAGAAGGAACACAGGAGTTAGAGGAACTGAACATCACCTCTTGCATCTCTGCGTCCTTCCCCCTTTCTCCCATTTGTTTTACTTTGCTGATAAAAGGAAACAATGGGAAAATCCGATGAAACAAGAGGAGAAGGGCAGCTACATGCAGATCACAGTGACAGGCAGAGAATAGGTGCAGAAGACAATGTAATTGGCTTCTTAATGTCTATCTTGATCCCAAGGAAGTTGTTAAGCTCACAGCTGCTTCCTTCTGTCCCACAAGCTCTGCCCTTTCCTCCACAGCCGGGACCTGCAGCCTCACCTCTTTCTTTCCCCTTTCCCCTCCTACAGTGTGGTTCTGCCATGCATAGTGAGTTTAAACTGAGAGCACCTCCTGATTCCTCTTTGCCCCATGTGAGTCCAGTCAGATCTTCCCTGTTAAGTGTCAGGAATAACTCCTCACTGCTGCTTTCTCCCTTAAGCCCTGCCACTAAGTAAGAGTGAGTAGATTTCTGTTCTCTCTTGTGCCCCATCAGCAGACTTACTTACTAAATACCAGTCATGGAGCCCCATAGTCCCAGCTGTGCAATCCCAGTGTGCAATCACCAAGAACACAACCTGAAGGCAATGGAGTTTCCCAGCTGTAAGGCTTTGATACTATTAAAGTCAACGGAAACTTTCCAACATTGTAAATATTACTAAGAGTCTTGTTTTGGGACAGTTGGGTTCATTTTACCTTCCAACCCTTTTTCTAGCAGAGTGGAACATTACTGATCTTCATGAGCTAAAGTCAATGGCAAAGCTCCCATTAACTTCCAGTAGACCAGGAACCTGTCATGTCTTTAGCAACTTAAGTGCTAAATATTGTAGCAACATGCTAGAAATGCTAGTTATAGCTGAGGAAGCAACACAGTTTTCAGGTTCTTCTAACTTACTGAAAAAAACACCTTTCATTGTTGACATTTCTCTATTAAATCGAAAGATAATTTTGGGGACAAGGTGATGGAGAGGAGATGAGACAAGAGGAAAGGAAGAATTGGAATACATTTCATCAAATTAAGTAGCTTGAATGTTGAAACTGTGCTTTTCTAATGATTTTCTATACTTCATAAAATGAAACATTTCAAACTAGCCAAACTTACTGCACCCCATACACAGATGTGCCTAAGCTCAGCCAAGTCCAGGTTTGGAACAGGCAATCCCAGGTGAAGTGGGGATAGAAGGTCCTAAGGTCTGGCTTTGTCCCGGTTTCTGCTCTTGGTGTTTTTTTACAGCTGCTCCCACATGATCATTTCTCTGCTCGGCTGCCACTCCCTGTCATCACTACTGATCTCCTCCCACTGGTCATCACTGCTCTGATTTGCTGTCTTTTAGCAGTCTCTGCAGTGTTTGACCACTGACCAAAGGAATCGGTGACATACAGGGCCTCAACTGACTCCTTCCCACAACAGGAGGTGCTCCTGTACAGAGTATCTTTCTCCTCTTCCTTCCCCTTGCCTCACCCAGGGCTCTTTTGCAACTTCAAGAAGACCCCTCACTCCAGCACACTAGACATAGTCCTCTGACCCATTCATCCTTAAGTATGAATGAGAGGGTTTTATTCACCTTGGCTTCCAAACTCAATGATACGTTACACAAACTTGCCAAACCGTCATGTGACAAAAATGAGAATGAGGTTTGCCCCCTCCAGTCATTTACCGTGGGTCACCAACAGTCTGACACAAGGCCCCCCTGCCCGGTGCAGTCCTTGGGGAGCCTGGAGCCATTCTTCCCCCTGCTCGCCAACCAGGGGCCAATAATGAATTCCCCTCTCTTAAGGCATCATACCGCAAGCCTTACAGTTGTAAGATGAACTATAAGATTCACCCAGTTCTCTGGCAATGATCCCAATGCGAGTCCCGGCTGCGAAGACTTATGTCCCAGCAATAGCAGAATCCAGGCCTAAGCCAACCCAGCCATGATCATGGCCTATCCTGAATGTAAACTTTTCTGCATGCAATTCTGGCAGGACATTTAATGCCACACATGGTCCTAGGTGTCATTTGCTTCAGCAGAGCACCGAGAGGTGCTGTGGGAGGGGTTGTTAGTTAACCAGTCTTTTTCCTGTTCCCCAAGCTTCCTTCCCACAAAGGTAAGACACTAGAAACCACATCCATAAAGTACCACATTTCCGCTGTTGGTCCTGGTTGCCAGGGTGAGCATTACTGAGTGACTATGAGGTCCAAGAAAATGAATTGCCATTAGTTAGGGATGCTTAAGACTATAAAAAATGCTTAATGAACACACGTCTGGCAGAGGCAAACAGGGGACATGCTTCTGGTCTGCGTTACCAGATTACACCGTTCAGATTTCTGAGCTGCTGACAATGAGGAAGGTATTAGTGACACGTCCCACGTTTCATCTTCCGCTGCCACGTGCCCCGTTTCAGCTTCCGATCTGGGCAGTGAAGCCAGCTCCATCTCTGAGCGCCAGCACTAGGAAACCATCTGTTGGGCTGGCTCGAGTGTGGCCACTGGAATTTGGAAAATAAAGCATAACAAAATAACCCCTGATCACCCCCTCCTTCTCCAGGGCTTAAACAAAAGAAAATGATTTGTTTGTTCTCTCGGTGACTTTCAAAAGCTAAACAGCCACTGAACATTATCTGTCAGCTTTGTGTTCCCCATGCACTTGGTATGGCTGGCTTGTCAGACAGCTTATACGAAAGCCAGCCTGAGTTTGACATCTGTTTTGAATCCTCCTTGACTGGTTTTAATTAACCCTTTCCATCTCTTTCTCTCATTCTCCACTGTGCAAATCTGATGTCCAGATCCTAAGCCACCCAGCGCACCCGTTGCTCCTTCTTCTGCCAGCAGCCTCCCATGGCCAGTAATCATTGGGATACCTGCTGGAGCAGTCTTCATCTTCGGGACAATCCTCCTGTGGCTGTGTCAAACCAAGAAGAAGCCATGCTCTCCCCCAGCCGCAGCCCCAGTGCACAGACCCCAGCCCAGAGACAGGATCTGTGTCCCCCAGGTTCCCGATAAAGACTGCATCTCCTCCATAAACTATGAGGAATATGTAGCTCAGCAGCAGCATTTGCTGTCTCAAGGACCTGCATTGGCCCCAGCCATGGCATCAAAAATGTACCCAAAGATTTACACGGACATCCACACTCACACTCACTCACACGTGGAAGGTAAAGTTCATCAGCATCAGCACATTCATTACCAGTGTTAAAGGGCCATCCTGTTCAGTAGCTACCTTGTGCTTTTTTTCTCACGGTACCTCAAAAGAGACTGCTTCAAGTCAGCTTAAACTGCCAGCAAAAAAAGCAAAGCAGAAAAGATATATATATAAATATAAATATATATAAATATCTATATTAAAAAAAAATAGAGAGCGAAAGAGATACCTATTACAATTAGGATGTAAATGAGGAATAATGAAGGAATTCCCAGTCTCAGCACAGAAGCAGCCATTAAAAACAACAGAACCTTCTTGTATTTTTAAGTCAAGATGGCAACAGATAAGGCAAGAAACTGTGACATGAAACATCCCCTCCTCTGTTGCATTGCCAAAAGGGAGAAGAAGAAAAGGAGACCGCAACGCTATTCCAGCTTGACATCAGTCTTCCTGCCTCTGCCACATACCACCTGTTTTTTGGTGCTAGGCTTATCAGACTTTTTACTCTTGGGAACGTACAGAAGAGCCTTTTTACCTCAGCATGACTGAAGCTAGAAAATACCTGAGGTCGAGTGCCAAAGCACCAGGAGACACAATCAAGTGGCTTCTTCTGAAAGAACAAAATAGAGCAAGAGTCTTTGGAGAATACATTGATATTTAAGATGTGAAACGCCAAATGCTTTTCAGCCACAGTCATTATGCCCAACAATCAGTGATAACTGAGCTAGCCATTTCTGCAAATCAAAGGTATTGTGTTTTCCCCTCTGGGGTATGTCTCACAGTCTTTTAACCTGCTCACCTCGTCCCAATGCTAAACTTTACTGCCACTGCCAGGAAAACAAAGAAGGAAAGACATTGTACAGAACATCTTTATATTTATATTTAAGAAATAATAATAATAATTAATAATAATAATTGAACTGTTGAAGGTCAAGAAAGCCAACCATGCTGCCCTTCTCCGATGCCGATAGCTGTGATTTTCAGTCTGATGCTTGTGGCTTACAGTGACAAGCTACCGGATTAATTACGTCAATGCAAAATACATGGATAAGTAACAAAGAAAAAGAGAGAAAAAAAGTAAGAAAATAAAAACTGTTTTGGGAAAGAATGCATTTGCTAAATATGCACCTAGGATTGTGTGTGTTCCCCCCCCCAGATAATGTTTTGCAGTTCATCTAAACAACCTAACTTCAGTACCATTTATATAACAGCAACAACAAACCAGAAAGGAAAAAATAAATTAAAGGACCATGCTAAATGTCTATACGGACTAGAAATAAATTCAAGCGCAAATATAAAACTTTTGTAATTCTATATAGAGTTTAAACAGAAGTCATGTATATTTAATTTATTTTGTTAAACAAGAAAAAAATGTATGATATTTTCCTCAAAACAGGCATTTCTATACATATTTTTGATCCAAATAAAGATAATTGGTTTTTTCCAGGTTCTTATAGGTGACATGCTCCAAATATAAACAGTGTAGCATACAACAGTACTTTATTTAATCCATTTGGACGTCATATATTTATATGCATTTTTGCAATAGCCACGTGTAATTTTCTAGCAGCATCTCTGGCATGGTGGGTGCCACTACTTCCATTCAAAACTCTTCTGCCATTTAAACCCAGGCCAGAAAGGCTTGCTGGGAACAGATCATTCTCTCTGCCCACCTTGTCTTCCCTCTCCCAGTAGCAATCACCTGGGCCTGTAAGAACATTTGTTTCACAATTTACTTTAAAAAGTGGCTTGATTCATTTGTTTAACCACAGACCTGTGATAGACTTAATTCTAATTATAATAGACTCCATTCTAATTCTAGCTTTGAAAAGGAATGTGAAACGTCACTAGAGATGTACGTTCATACACTGAGCTTCTGTCTCTCAATGTTTGGGGAGAAAATGTTCCAGCCAAATTCTATTATTCATAAAAGCAGCTAATAAACATAAAATATTCAGTAGAGATTCAGTTCACCACAGCAAGAATAGTCGACACACGGTTCTGTGCATCACATATTCCATATTAAGGGTTTACAGCTTGATCCTACAAAGTAGGGCAGAGCTGCGTAATTTTTTCCCCCCTAAAACCTCTTCCCACTGAACAATGTAAATTCAGCAACACAACAACCTTTTGAAAATGTGTCTTGGTTTTGCCAGCCGCTCATATTGAAAAAGTTAAAAATATTTCAGTTTCCCCCCCCCCATAAATAACTTTCTGCTTCAATTCTTTTTTTTTCAATTATATTTAAAAATAATAATATTAACCCCCCACGCCTCCCTTAAAATCGCAACAAAACATTTCTTTTGACCCAAAGCAAATTTTTCAGAAGTGTTTTAAGGGGGGCAGGGGTCAAAGCAGTTTGTATTTTGATTTCTGTCATTGCCATTATCTGTAAGAGCTGATGATTTGCCCAGCTTCAGAGCCAAACACTCTGGCTCTGATCAAGCAAAGCACATAAACACCCACTTAATTTTGTGAATGTAGTTCCTAATCCAAAATCTCCACTGAGGCTAATGCAAGTTTTTCTCTTAGGTTTTAGCAGCCTTTCAGTCAGACCTATGAGTGGTCCCATTCAAATCAATGGGACTACTCAGTTGCTTAGTTAAGCATGTGCTTAAATGCTTGCTGTATCTACAGACTGCCGATTGCCCAGTGCAAAGTCTTTTGTGGCCCTCTGCACTATCATGGATTTGAGCCCCAAGCACCATAATGATGACACACTAAGGGAGCTGTATTTGGCATTTGTTCCCTGCACTGCCTTCCTGTTGATTGTAATGGGCACACTATGGGTGGAGTGCAGATTATAATGTCCCATGTTCTGCATTTACTGCAGATATTTTGCTGTTAGAGACCTGCACGGTCTAGCAAATCAAATACTTGCTCCTCTAGAGGAGAGCCCAGAAAGGCAGAGCTGATAGACGGCCATAGAGCTAATGTTCTTAAGAGCTAAATTGAGATATATGATGCCATTGCATAGGTCCTACTGATGTCTGGCAGTCATGCCCAAGCATTCAGCAGCATCATTTGGCTATGCTTACTGTTTTATACAAGAGCTACCAGATGAGGCAGTCATATTTTGAAAGCCTGTATGCAGTTTCTGCGTACATAACCTATGTTTTAAGAAGCAGGCATTTCCTTGAGAGGCTGGAAGAGCTATAGCTATTATTGTGTCTGCCTCTCATACATGTCTATGGGCGTAGACGAAAAGTGACAATTTTCAGCTGATCTGGCCACAGAAAGCAGTTCATAACCATAACCAAGCACAAGTACACAGCTGCAGCAGCTTCAAAAATGGCCAGTTGGGTGTAAATGTGAACCCCCATTGCATGAGCGGTCAGATGAAGATATTTCAAAACAGAGCATCTTCTGTAACTTCTGTCTGTGATGCCTGCCAGCCTTGAGCTGTTTTCAGAATGGGGGGGAAGGAACAAAGGGAGTTCAGTCTGGAGGTTTTTCAACCCCTTCTGCAGGCTTGAGCAGGTGTATTGGAGGCCCACCAAGGTGGAGGGGCTCCGATACTCCCATCTCACCCTCCAGCACTGACTGGGGAACCCCTAGGACAAGCTCCCTCTTCTCCTTTTCCCCCTTCCCATTCTAAAACTTTACAGCCTCACAGAGAGGAGAGGCCATTGCTAAGGGAAACTGGCTGCAGGCTCCCAGGCAGTACCTAGATTCCCTCCCCTCTGGAACCAACAGTGAACTTGTGTTTGCTCCAGGGATCGTTGCAAGTCAGAACACTTCCTGCAAAGTCTTCTCAGTTACAGCAGGGAGCTGCACTTTTGTCTGCATCCTATGAGAAGCTTGGTATTTTTACCACCATAGCTAGGGACAGAAATTGCATATAAACTGGTATAAGTGATCGAAAAGTGGTTCAGATTTTTAACACAAGAAGAAATTCAGGCACATAAACCACTTTTAAAATGGCCAGAACTGGTTTAAGATAAACCTGGGTGGCTGTAGTATGAGACTTAGGTTTAGGTTAAATTGGTGTATTAAACTTCTGTCCCAGATCCCCTCCAGATTTAACTCAACTCACAGTCCCCCAGCATCCCAGGATACTTTGCACCTCCTATGCACCCCCCCCTCCCAGGGTGGGTGGTCTAGCCTTGGCCCAAGCTGTCTGCTCCAGCCGAGCAGGGAGGCATGCTCCACTCTCCCCACCCCCGGCTTCTGGCCTGGGCCACTGCAGGCATGTAGCTGCATTTCTGGAATCAAAAGCGAATGTCTGTTCACTTGCTTATCAGTTCAATCTATGCAGCTTAGAGTGACCTGCGAAGATCGAATTGATCCAGCCTCAGGCTTTTTGACTATCTGTGCGTAGCCCATGACATGGACAGACCTACTGTGCATTTAGGCAATGTTAAGGGCATGACACAAGTCATAATTCAGAGATGAGGCTGACTGTCTTTCACAGACACTTTGTGTCTAGGTGCTGTAGGCAGAGGACATGTACTGTACCATACATGTTATAATGGTGTTCTGCTGTTGCCTTAAAAGATTCTCTCCTACGTGTGTCTACTTTGAGTGACCTGCTAGAGCCTCCCACATGACACTTTCCAAGATGGCAGCAGCAACTCTGCCCTGTAGCGATAAATTGCTTTTACCATCTGCATCACAGTGCTCCACCTCTCTCCTGGAATTTCATGGTGTTATCTCGTGGAACGACACACTTTGAAATATTGCCCAGTGGTCCCAATGGAGGGAGGACCACTTCCATCTTGGAAAAAGCTGTGTACCAAGTGTTCTTTAATGCTCCCACGTTTAAAATATTAGTCTTATGTGGTGCTTGTGAGGCGTGGGAATCTTGGAAGTAAATTAAGGGCAGCCCCAAGTGATTCGCCACTGCAAGAGTGAAACCCAATTGTGACTCTAAATTAAGATGTTCAGGAGTTGCTGGTGATTTGGGGTGCCTAACTTGAGATGTCCGTCAAGATTCTGGTTTTCAGAAAATTCTGAATACCCATCCTCTGAACATCAGCTGACTCGAAATTAGTTCAAGCTGAACACCTTCAAATTGTGACAGCCCAAGCCATAGTCCATTTTGCAAATCTTGGCCAAAACTATGATTATCTGAGGTCCAGTGTGGTGGGACACTGTTGGCACTAGCAGCATTAGCTGGCTTAACTAGGAGGGGGAAATCGGACTCTATGATGATAGCCCTTCCTCACACCAGCTGAGGAAGTGAACGTGTGCCAGGCAGCCCTTCCTTTCTAAAGACAAGGCAGTGGCTACACTCTTTTTGTGAACTTCAGCACTGTGCAGAAAGACGACACAAGACTTCCTAAACCCAACTTCAGCTCTGAATACTGTGGGTTTTACATGTTGCAGACCTCGTGCTTGGGGATTTCCACCATTGGGAAAGCATTTTGCCTCCATGAGTCCCAGTGCCTCCTTGACATCTTGATTGGGGTCCCTCTCTTCCACCCCTTGTGACAGGCCATTTCTTTATAGGGCTGGAGCGTTGTGCCTTATATAGGAAAAACAAAGTGTTCTTGTGTCTAATTAAGCAGAGAGAAATTCTGCTCTCGGTTACCCAGATTTCTTCAGCAACAGAATTTGAACAAGCCTTTTAACAAATGCAGGATATTTAAAATGAATAGTGACTTTGCTTAAAGCAGCCTACCCTTGTCTTTGCTTCGAACACAGAAGTTTGACACATGCACCAGTCTGGGCTGACACAACAGTCCCCCTTCAACTCCACACACCTTAAGAATCAAAGGGAAAAGTTAGACTTATAAACAAATAGACTTATATCCTTGTTTATTTTGCTTCTGTTGCAGATTAAACATGGCCTTATATGTCATTTTTTGTGTGATATCTTTAAAATTGTATGGACAATCTTTGTACAGTCAGCCCTTTTAAAGTTAAAGCTTTATCAGACATTTGCAAATAAAAAGTGTGATATTATTTACAAAGAGTGGGAAAATATGATAATTAAAAATAGCAGCAGGAGAAAGAGGCAGCATGGGGTGAGTCTGTGTGTGTGTGTGTGTGTGTGTGTGTGTGTGTGAGCGAGCATGTTTATGTGTGTAAAATAACTGTGAGGGGGGAATAATAGCCTGAATTTGTGAGTAAAGTGTACATTTCTATTGCAATAAGAGAGTATTGTATAAAATTAGTATGTATGTTGAAAAACATACCAGTATATATATATATGTTTGTGGGTATATGAAAGTATATGTAGGGAATATACATTAGTATGTTGTGGTATAAAATATCCCAAAACAAGGAGGAATATAAGCTTTATACCGCACCGCACTATGGTGTGTTTTGTGTATGCCCTGTATTTAAATGAAAAATGGCTTTAGGCATGTTTCAGAGAGACTTTAAAAATGACTTGGAGTTATTTTTTAACGCTTCACATAACGCCAAGTGCCACACTTACCAAGGCTGCATCCAGATGAGCACGGATATGCGGTATGTGGTGCTGCAGACCCATCTGCATTGCCACACATCACACATGCAGGTGTTCCCCATGCTGCTACCTTTCAGCGTTTGTTGGGGGGGAGGAGTTGACCCCAGGACACCCCAGGGTCAAAAAACCCATGCCTTAAAAAAGCAGGGCAGGGCATGTGGTGGCAGTTCGCACCACCCAAAACTGGAGCCTGGCCTGCCAGGGCCACACTCCAGCTGTCGGCCAGGCTCCCTGCTGCAGGAGCAGTGTGGCTGCAGCTCCCTGAGGCCCCCAGGACTACAGGTAAGACCACTGGGGCCAGCACTTCTCCTACCCACCACTTCTCCTACCCCAACTGGGGTGACCTGCCGCATGCCAGGGGGTGCGTGGCATGGGCATTCCCTCTGGCCAAGTCCCCGAGGAAACAAACTTTCACGCTGGTGCGGATGCAGTCCAGGAGGCCAATTGTATACAACCAAAGGGGAGCTGTTTAGATCTCAGTACAAAGGGCCCACTAACTAACTTTCCCGTAGCTTAAAGCACCAAAGGTGAAATCTTGATTCTGTTGATATCAGTGGAAAAATTCCAGTTAATTTCAGTGGTTCCATGTTTTCATCTTAGGAATTTAGGCTCAGATACCTCTACTCCATCAAGGGCTAGAAATGAGTGCTGCCCATTACTGAGAAGCTGGCTTGTAAGAAATCAAACTTTAGGTTTAGTAAATTGGGCACTAACCCAAGACCGAATCTTAGCCAGGCCCAGACCATCCACCTAGGTGATTATGTACAGAATTGCACACTCAGGGAAATGTTTCCCTGGTCAGTGGGTCGCTGTGGTGTGGAAGCTATTCAAAAGTTTGGAATAAAAGAAAGAATCTGCAGGAGGGGTGCATTAGTGGGCAGAGGTCAGGCAAAGTGCTCAATAAATGAGAAATCAAGGATCTGCAACTTATTGCACGGATGTCACTTCCATAGCTGTATGTTAATGTGGATATATTGTCTGTGCCCAGGTCTCTAAGTGCATTAAATCAGTGGCTTTTCCACAGGCAGGGGTCCACTCTAAACTCCACTGATGCCAATGGTAAAACTGTCATTGATTTACTTGAGAGCTAAGTCCAACTGGCCCTTACCATTACAGTCTTTGTGCCACATTCTGACTGGTCCATTCTCAAAGTCAGGACAACCACCAATGGCTGGAAGCTGAAGCCAGACAAATTCAATTTGGCAATTGGGCACAAACTTTTAACAGTGAAGAAATGAACTTCTGAAGGGGTAGGTCCTCCATCTCTTCGTGTCTTCAAATCAAGACCGGATTCTGTCCAGGTTGACAAGCTGTCATCAGACACAAGTACCTGAGCTCACACAGGGGTAAGTGCATGAAATGTTTTGGCTTGTGATATCCTGAAACTCAGAGTAGATGATCTTGTGGCTGTAAAGATATCTGTGAATCTACAGCCAAGAGGGGAAGTGCTCGCTGCTCCACCATGACTGATTTTCCTATGGAATTTCCACAGGTATTTTGGTGGGGTGTAACTGGAGAGCACCCAGAGAGTAGTGGTAGACAGGTTGTACTCAACCTGGTGAGATGTGAGCAGTGGGGTACCCCAGGGCTCGGTCCTTGGGCCCGCACTGTTTAACATCTTAATCATTGACTTGGACGAGGGGGTGGAAAGCAAACTGTCCAAATTTGGTGATGACACTAAGATGTGGGGCGAGGTAGACACACTTGAAGGGAGAGAGAGGCTGCAACTAGATTTAGACAGACTACAAAAGTGGGCAGACGAGAATAGGATGGGGTTCAACATAGACAAATGCAGGGTGCTGCACCTTGGGAGAAGGAATCCACAGCACACATACAGGCTGGGGAGTTCCCTTCTTGAAAGCACAGAGGTGGAAAGGGATCTTGGAGTCATTATTGACTCCAAGATGAACATGAGCCGCCAATGTCAGGCCGCAGCCAGCAAGGCCAGCCATACTTTGTCATGCATCCAAGGGTGCCTCTCAAACCGGTCCAGAGAGGTGATACTCCCCCTCTATGCGACTTTGGTCAGGCAGCAGCTGGAGTACTGTGTCCAGTACTGGGCGCTGCACTTCAAAAGGGATGTGGCCAGCCTGGAAAGGGTTCAGAGGAGGGCCACTCGCTTGGTGAGAGGGCAGCAGGACAGGCACTATGAGGAGAGACTGAAGGACCTGAGCCTGTTCAGCCTCAGCAAGAGGAGGCTGAGGGGGGACCTAGTGGCTGCCTCAAACTCATCAGGGGAAATCAACAGCAAATAGGCAGAGCCCTTTTCTTCCCAGCAGCACCTGGGGTGACAAGGAACAATGGTAATAAGCTGATGGAGAATAGGTTTAGGTTAGAGATCAGACGGCAATATTTTACAGTTAGGGTGGCCAGAATCTGGAACCAACTTCCCAGGGAAGTGGTCCTCGCCCCTACCTTGGGCAAGTTCAAGAGGAGGTTGGACGATCACCTGTCTGGGGTCTTGTGAACCCAGCATTCATTCCTACCTGTGGCAGGGGGTCAGGCTAGATGATCTGTTCGAGTCCGTCCTGACCCTAGCTACTATGAAACTATAATGGCTATGGAAAATGGTGTCTTGCCATTTTATTGTTCTGTAGAAAGGTGTGTGTAGAGGAAGAAGTGACCGCACCAGACTTTTTATAGAAACTATGGGCATGTCTACACAAGACACTGACCACACAGTAACCAAATAATACTGCACAGTAGTGTCAGAGCATTCACAGTACTAATACACAACTGCACAGTATTATTAGCCTACTGCACAGTAGTGTCACTTAGAAGGTGTTCGCCAGCACTATTGCACAGTAACTCCGGTTACTGCGCATTTATTTAGTATTTGATTATACAAGTACTAAATAAATGTGCAGTAACCACTGTGAAGTACTGTCTCATGTAGATGAGCCCTGTGTAACTTTTATATATATTTATTTGAGGTTTCATTGATTTTCTTTTCTGCCTTACTGCTGCTCTCAGTGGTAATTAGGATTAAACAAATCATTTGCGTGTTCTATAATATACATGGACATTAACAGAACTAGGAATCCACATTTTTTTCCATTTAAAATATAAAAGCAATTAGAGGGGCTGATTATATCTGAGCTAGCTTATGCCTTAGAACAAGGGGTAATAAATAACACTTTGGAAAAGGCTTCAAAATGTCTCTTTTTCTTAATCTAGGTAAATAACAAGCCAAACTGCTGTTCCTGAATTTACACACAGCAAAATCACACAGAAGTCAGTTTCTGATGGATTTACAAGAATTACATGACGCTTCATTCTTGTGTCATTACACATTGTGCATTATCACGGGCATTCAAAAAGTTAGTACCTAATTATGCATATACATTCTCCTCAATGGGCAACATCAGCACACAGCCTCACAATTTGTGTCCGTTCAGCCCACCATCACACTTGAGAGTCATTCAATGTTAATCAGACCCCTACTGATGTCCTTCTGAGGCTGTTCTTTATTTCACACTTATTTAGATGTGTTGTAGTGTGCCAATAAGTCTGGACAAGAAAGTTAAGCAAAAGTGGCATTTCTTTTAGCATACATTTTTTTTAAAAATTCATTACAAGGTTTAGTTATAAAAAGCCAATGCTTCAGGGTGATCAGTCATTTTGACATTTTTATGGTGTTTTTATTACCCCTGGCTCATTTCCATACTAAAGAGAACATTTGTAACAATACTTGCTTGGTCTGTTATGATTAGAATTCTGCTTTTGTCACACTCTATTCGGCTGTTGCTTTGCTTGGTAATGTTTTTGGCATACAACCTCCTAGACCCTGTGGTGTGTTTATTCAAAAGGAAGGAAAAAGAAGTGTCTACTAAAATAATAGGCTACTACTGCTTGAGTTAACATGGCCATAACTTCCTTATTCTGCACGCAATCACTTAGCAGATCTGGTAGGTAAACTTGCTCCTTCATTGTTGGAACAATAAATGCTCATGAAACTTGCAGCAATGTTTCTGTGTGTGTTATTTCCTCTGGTTTGAAATGCTGGACTTCTTTAAAGCCAGTAATTTAATCACAGAGACAAAGATAGACGCCCAGTTTCTCCAAGGTTAAGTTTACACGCCTAACTCTAGTTGATTTCTATGGGAGTTAGACAACTTATATACCTCTGTGGATATGGACTGAGTGTTCATGCTGTATGTCTGTTTTTATTGCTGCTGCTGAGAATGGGGGATGCATTTGGAAAAAAAGGATGCCAGGTCCGATGAGGGTAAGTGACATGTTACAAGATGCATTTTTATGTAAAATGTATCTAAATTACCCATATGGGATCTGATTTGGGGATATAATGCGGAAGTCTCAGGAAGTGCTAACTGTAGTCCACCTGCAGATGGGCA
>NW_005842623.1:959190-961644 GCF_000455745.1 Alligator sinensis | reverse complement strand
CAGCAGGAACCAGAGTTCAAGGCTGAAGAGCAAAATTCCCAGTGGACCTGGACTTTTATACTGAATTATCAGGCCCCATTTCAAAAGCTTATCAAATAAAACCAGCACATATAGAAATGCCCCTAATAGGTTATATCATAATTAATATGCATATTTTTATTCGTTATTTAAACTGTCTTAGCCTAAACCAGATGTAACTGGTCTGAAATCACTCAGCGAAGTCTAAGCAACTGTATTGGACTTCTTCTGATGTCTTTCTCACACCTTCTGAACTCTTCTTGCCTATAACATTCTCTTGCTTGCTTATTTCCTCTTCTGCTTCCTCTCTTACCCAAACTCCACCCAAGTGGATGCAGGCCAGTGCTATACTACATTGCCATTAAGCATCTTCAGGCCTCCTACAGTCTACAAGGCACTGGAAACAGTTTGGCTACATTAGCATGGAGCTCCCCTCAGGCTAACTCATGATGCCAAAACAATGAATTTGTCTTGGGCAGAACCCTATTGTTATGTTTCTAGTCTCCCCTCACATGGGCATGAACCCAGAATCAGCTGAGCTTGAGCTGAACTCTTAAATCCATCATGGTCAAGTGCGTTCCAAATGACACGTCGCCAGTTTGCCTGTTCCTTGTTACTGCCAGCCACAATGAAATGCTAGCTGAGTGGTAGATCCCTTTCATAGCTTATCCACACATACCCCTCTAATTCTGGGAGAGGCAGCTCCTTCCTTCTGGATGGCCATGAGCCAAGCAAACGGTCTCCGGGTGCGTCTATATGTGCAATTAATGCAAAGCAATACACTCCAGAGGTTATTGCTTTGGAGCTTATTGCTCCCAGGTACACCATTTTGATGTGTGCCTGGGACCACAGCATGTTGAGCTGGGTCAGAGCAGCCCCGGTTGGCAGGGAGTCCTGGGGATCAGCCTGCCAACCCAGGGCTGCTCCCTCCCCACCCTGCCCCACCGGCTCAAGGTGCTGCAGAGGGGCTGGCTGGGACACTAGGGTGGTCCAGTGTGAGGCTAGCCAGCATTAAAAAGCTACACAGCAGGATAGTACTTGTATTTGTACTATATTATCCTGCTGCAAAGTTAATTAGTTTACTCCAGCCTAATTGCCCTGCATGTGTAGACTCTGAGAAGTTTACTGAGGAGCTAATTAGTCAACTCAGCAGTAAATGTCTCCTGTAGACATGCCTTTCTTCTGTGAGTGGTGTTCTTGAACGTGTTTCTTCTCATCACCTGGGTCTGCTGTGTGTCTGTGCCAACAAGGACACAACAATGACCGAACCCTCTAAATAAACCAGAAGTGAGTGAAGTCTTCAAGTCTCTCCTTGAAACTCTTCAATGCCATCATGTGTTTGTCAGGGCAGTGGTGAGTTGCTAGTATTGCTGCTTGTTGGCTGATAAGTGTGTGCACAACAAGTCTGTGTGAACAACTCAGAATGGATCCATCTGTTTTGAGCGAGCTGTGCCACCTTACACTAGCTGAGAGTCGGTTCTATAATTCTGCCTCCCCCCAGCCACTGCTGGACATCCCTCACCTGTTTTGCCTGGTATCTCAGGTTTTAGTTCTTCTGTGTGATCCATGTAGATGCCCACTAACTGCAATGGGGCTCCCCCTGGGCACAGAAAACTATAAGCACTGCACAAGTCAGAATCTGAGCTTATAGATGACTTAGGAGCCAGAGCCACAAAACGATTTAGGTGCGGCAACACTCAGCACTACTAGGACTTATAGTGGTTCTGAGCATGCCCAGAAGCCAAAACATAAGTACCTAAGGATTTCTACTAGTAAAAGCATAGGTGCCTATGGACTTCTGGCTCTGCCACAGATAGACAGCAGTTGAGTGGAAGTTTTGAGGATCTAAACATTAGGCACCTTCAGGGGCTGATGGATAGGACCTAGGCACCTAAGTCCATTTGTGGATCTAGCTGTTAGGACTACAGTACAGAGATCTGAACTCAGAGGCAGCCAGAGACAGGTACAGCCAGTGGCAGACAGAGGCTGGGTCCTCAGCACCACTGCGCTGCTGGTCAGACAGCAGCCCCAGCCCAGCCTGGTTCCTCCCATAAGGCTATTAATGTGGAGTCAGGTGACCAGGGGGAACCTATAGACATCACGATCCCCCAACAGGAGGGCTATAAAACCCCTCCTACTTCCTGTGGGACTTGTCCTAGCAACGTTGCTTGTGTGTGTGCTCCTTGGACTTCTGCCCTGCTCTTGCCTTGTTCCTGTTTGCTCCTGCCTGATCTCAGCCTCACCCCAGTCCTTGTCCCCCCTCTGTTTGGACTTCCCATCTCTGATCTACCTTCTGCCCTGACCATGATACTGCCTCAGTGCTTGCCCTGAAGATCCAGACTAGGACTGATACCTGGTGTGACCCTGGCCTGCCTATGGTAATTTGCTGAGTGACCACCTATGGTGTGGTTGATCCTGATGCTAGCCCTGAGCCTG
>NW_005842623.1:945477-959159 GCF_000455745.1 Alligator sinensis | reverse complement strand
AGCAGGAGTTTTTAGATACTCAGGCTTTTTTGCAAATTGGGATTTAGGGTCCTCAATAAATTAAGAACATTTACTTGAGAACATTTTACCATATAACAGTGGTTCTCAACTCTTTTAGACTCTAGGCACCTCTTCATGGACTGATGGTGCCACTCAGAAAATAGCAGCTCTTAATTTTCATTTGATTTTTGACTACAGAAAAATAATGGCACAATCTTTTCTATTGCAAAAACTCAGAAAAAGCACTGCAGGTCAGCAGTCTCTGAGTTTATCATATGAATCATACTTGCACACCTAACAGTGCTAACAATGCATGGCACTCTTAAAAGGATCTGAAGACATCCAAGGGTGCTATAGCACCCCATTTGAGAAGCACTGCCCTATAGGTTTCTCCAGTGCTTAGCACAATGGGGACCTGATATTGCTGAGGCCAACAGATGCTCCAGGACCATACGTATGAATGGAAAGCTTCTGTCTGAAACTTCCAACCAAACCTATTGAGAAGCTCAAAATGATTGGAGTGACACTTTCAAAAGAAGACAAGTCCCATTTTTAAAAGTGACTTAAGAGTCTAAATCCCACTGTCACCTCCTGGAAGAAAGGGTTGGGCACTTACTGGGCAGGACACTTGCATTGTTGGGGATAAATGCATAGCAAGCCAAATCCAAAGGGGTTGTATGTAAGGCTGGATAAATGAAGAAAAAGGAAAAAAAAACCCAAAGGGGATGAATTAAAGTCTTCAAGAAAAGACTGGACACGTGCCTGGCTGTGGTCACATGGCCCCAGCACTTTTTCCTGCCACGGGAAGGGGGTCAGACTCAATGATCCATTGAGGTCCCTTCTGACCCAAACATCTATGAATCTATAAAGAAAGGCAAGTGGGTCTTTTCTGCATGCTTCTCCTTGCCTCTGGAATATCTTCTCTGGTCCATGAGCTTTGTAACTTTACTCTCCTCCTTCTGACATTTACCTCTGTTCCTGCCTTCTTTCTCCCTAGACCATTAAGAAACTTAAATCCATGTAAAACAGATGTTCAAAACTGAACAGATGTTGTTGTATCACAAGCATATTGGGGGTACTTTGACTGGTATAATCGCCCCTATTCAAGCTGCTGTTCACTATCCCTTTTCTGCCTTATGCCAAGTAGAATATAAACTACTCGGTGCAGAGCTCTGTGATGCTGCAAGAAGGTGAGCATTGCTGTCTGCTAGGGTAACTGTCCATGGTAGTTTAATAGCAGAAGATGTCTCTCCCTCTTGAGGTGGACTGAGATAAGGTTTGACAGACAACTGAAGCCTTTTTTCAAAACTGGGGCCCTATATGTAAGGGCAAGTATGCTCAGATGCTAGAGGATAAAGCATTTCTTTGTAGTATCAATGTAGGTTGAGTATCAATGTAGGTTGGGGCCTGATTCTCATTTATGCTAAGATACTTTACACCGCACAGGAAGTATAGGAAGACCTTAAAGCCAGTATCATTATGCTGGCATTCAGTCAAAGGCCCCAGGACATGGCCAGAACAACATAATAATGGGACTTTGCTATAAATGAGAGCCAGGGCCTTAGAGCTGAAGTGCCAGGCCCTTCCCTGTTCACAACTCTCACAGTAATTTTGCATTGCTGTTCTATGACTCCACTCCAGCATGGAGCTGTACAAATCAAAAGAGAGAAAAATCATCTCAACCCCATGTTTTAAAAATGCTCCTCTTATAAGGTTATTTTAACAGCTGAGGTGCTGTGCCCAGTCAATGAAAAGTGGAAAATAATGGCGTATAAACAGCAGGTATACCGAGCCCTGTCTATCAGGGTACTTCCTCTGGTCCAACTACTGGAGTATTTGAGCGCCTCCAACTCTTTAATGTATTTCTTTGCTCAATGCCCTATAACAAGCGTTGGCAACCTATGGCTTGTGGGCCAGATCCAACCCATGAAGGGGACTGATCTGTCCTGCAAGGGTCCAATTTGGTAGAGGGGATTGTAGGCACGGAGCTGTTGCATGTTATCCATCCCCTCTTCAGCATTCCTCTCCCCTGCAGAGCCTGCTGCTCTATCTCACCTGCACTCCCTTACTGCAGAGTGTGCAGGAATCTGCACAGAGAGTGAATGTAGGCAACTGGTTGCCCCAGGGGGGTGGAGCCTTCCAACCTGCAACCATGGCTGGTTTGCAAGCTCCAGCCCATACTGGGAAAAGGCTGCTGACTTCTGGTTTATGGGTTAGGACAGTTCCACTTTCCTCATTTTGCTGATGGGGCACTGACACACAGAGGGATCAACATCAGCCTGTGGCAGAGCGCAGAATTGAAGCTAGCTCTCCTGAGCGTTGTTATAATGCTCAAACAATTCACCTTTGCCATTATGTTGCTAGTTAGCTAGGTTGGCATATGGCTATGCATCTTGGGGGCCTCCCACCCCAAGACTACTTACCCCTTAAAAGCAGAAGTGGCAGGAGAAGAATCAAGACCCTTTTCCTCCAAAATCACAGATTTTTACCATCACAGCTAAAAGAACCCATTATCACCAGTATGGGGATCACAGCTTACCACTGAGGAGATCGGATTCCCGTTCAGATGCTGGCAATGGTATACATGCCCATTCCACAGACCATTATACTGTTTGTGTCACAATAATTAATCTTGGACTCACAAGGCCAGAACTAAAAACCATTGATGACAATGGGAATGCTTTCATGACTTCAACAGTCTTTGGTCAGGCCCTCAGAGGTGACATTCTGGCTCCACTGAAGCCACTGACAATCTTGCCATTGAGTTCAATGGAGATTGACTTTCACCCTTCTTTTACAGGCTATCAATTTACCCAGAAAAGTGTAGTTTGCAGAGGTCAAAGGTATTGTTTTCTTCTTCTGAATGCTGTGTGTGCCAGAGAGAGGGGTGGGGGTGGGGAACAAAATGGTGCTGATTGATTTACACCATCGTAACATATGCAATCAAGATCTTTAAGCTTCTGGGCAAAAGGATACCGGTATTGTGTGCATGTGTGTATATATAGTTCTCCCTTTGTCCTGCACTTACTACATAAAAATGTATGTGAATTCCAGATTACATATATGTGGCATTTAAAAGTTACAAAGTGCACAGGCTGCTTTGTAGGCTGCTTCCTACATGAAAAGTTAGGAAGACTAATAATTCCATATATGAACAACTGATGCCTCCCAAGACTGGAGGGGGGCATCATGGTGGTGAGCGGTGAGCAGGGACCGCCTGTAGCCACTGGCATCCGTGTTGGCAGTGGTGGGGTGGCAAGCAACGAGCAGGAACTGCCTACAGCTGCTAGCAATGGTGTTGGTGGTTGGAGGGTGGTGAGCGGGGACTGCCCACAGATGCCGCTGGCCATGTCAGCAGTGAGGGACGGGTGGGTGGTGAGCAGCAACTGCCCGCAGAAGCCAGTGGCAGGGTTAGCGGGCGGGGGTGGAACAACCAACCCCCCGACAAAAGCCGGTGCCAGCTTCAGCAGCAGCCAATCTTGGGGGGAGGGGGTACATGCCCCCCCCCATGCCTCCCCTACACATTGCTAATGATTCTTTAGTTTAAGACTTGTTAACTTAAAAAATTTAGAGGCAGGGTCATATTGCAAGAAATTTAACTTAATAAACAATGGTAAGTCCCTTCATCAGGAATATCAGGCCCAAATGATGACACTTTTTTGGCAACAAATAAATTAGCTGATTTGCACAGTTAATCTTCGTGGGGGTTTTTTGGTGCCGGTTAAGACATGCCTGAAAGCTGCTAAAGCCACAAAATACAAGAAAAATAGTAAATGTGGAAGCTGGATTTTTCTACCATCTCTTGTTAGGGGTTTGATGTTCATAAGAAAAATGAACTGTCGTATCGATAAAAATGCAAGTAAGGTCTGGAATGGCATATGTTGGGTTTCTTTTTTCTTTATGTTGAACCTTGTAACAAGGTGTATAGGCTGACATGTGACAGGGAAAGATCGTAATTAAGTTCAGCTCAGTACAGTTTTTTTTAAAGACAAGAGATAGTGTTGTCAGCTACTGTAAAACAGAAACAGATTAAAACAACCCTAAACTATTCATGTCTACCCCAAATGGGGGCATCTCAGATGTGCATTCACCATGGTCCTTGATTCAGTCTGGTGGTTGTACTGTGCGGTGCTGTCTCTGCAGCCGCCTTCCTTTCTCCTCGGTGTTAATCACAAGTTCCCTACCCCAGGTGTTGAGAGAGCCTCTGTCCCTGACCCGAACATTATCTCAAGGGTTTGACCTGGCTGAAGAGATTATCAAGCATCCTACCAAGGAGGCGAACAAATATGGGGAAACAGCCTGACTGGGTTGGACACACTTCAACTGTCTTATTTAACATCTAAATTTGGCCTAAGTCCTGTTTGAAGTACGCAAGCCATTTTTTAGGATTGTCCCTTATTTCCTGGGTTGTTTCAAAGTGTGTGGCTTAGGCATCATCCCCTTACTTCTTTTGCCATTTCACTCCAAGACTACAAGCATTGTAGCCTAGATATGTGGCTCTCCCCAGTAATGAGGAGGGCCATTAGCTTTGGGCAGGCTTAAAAGCCTACCCATTTGTCCACTTAGAGCCAAAATATGTGTCCCAGGTGAGTTCCAGAGCAGTTTTCCCTCATCCAGCTGACTGGCTCCGCTCCTGATCTAAGGGGCTGCTCTATCACCTGATCTTTGATCACAATACACCAGGTTTTCATTCTGCTACCAGTCCCTGACCTCTGCCCTCCTCTTAGTCTTTTTCCTGGTGGCCTCCTGGGGCATTTGTACACGTGCTTGTGCTGCAGCTCCAGGCACTTTTAAAAGCACCCAGCGCTGTGGCATGTGCATTTGTACAAACAGCAAAATGCGCTTCAGCGCTGAGAAAATGGTGGCAGAACGCTTTTGAACTAAAACACATCAAAGGTGACTCGATTAATCGAGTCTGCTCTGACACGCTGAATTTCTGGCTCATTGGAGCAGACAAATGCATGTGTATAAATGCCCCTGGTTTCTAGTCATTTCCTCTTCTTTCCTAGTCCAGATCCCTGACTGTGGCCCTGGTGTTTGGATTGTTTTTTGGCTTTTGGTCTCTGGCTCTAGACCTACCACTTGTAGATGTTAGGCACCGGACCTTGGCCTTGCTGGATTTGACACAAGCAACTAGTGATCTCTGGGTCATGACCTCTGCCTGTCTTGTGACCATCCAGTCAGGACCCCCAGCTCTAACCACTAAGCTGAGATGCCCTTGCTACCCTTGAAATGATCTCAAGGTACCCTGGTACCTTGGTATCCTGGTTGAGAATCACTGACACATGGCCAGAGTGAGCTGTAAGTAGCAATACATGGTGATGCATTTCATACTACATCAAAAGCCAAGAATTAAAAGCAGTATAACAAGACATTATAACTAAATGCCAATTTTCTAAAGAATTGCTCTTATCAACCCTGTTGTGAGGAGAGCTCAACAGAATTCATGATAACCACGTATCACACTGCCCCGAGGTTAAAAAATGACAGCAAAGACTCTGAAGCAGGTGGGCAGCTTTAATTATATGGGCTCCAAAGGGAATAAAAATTGTGATGGTTTTTACTGCCTGTCTGGTATGAGTCAGCGTACATGACATTTCTGGTACCAATTTGGTGAGAATAAGGCAGTTAGCCCATATTTATCCTTCCACAGGCTCCTTCTCTATGTCTATGGCTATGAAAATAGAGAACAGAAGATCTGCAGAAGGAACTTGGGGGGGGGGGGGGGCGTAATATGGTCAGCGAGTTCTGCACATGTCACGGCCGAAATGTTAGATCAAGGAAGTGCCACAACAGCTGGGATTGCAACAGATGTTCTCCAGACAGCACTGCTCATGAAGATGTAGTATAGTACATAGGTCATGTTACAGAGAGAGAAAACGAAAAAGAATGATTTTACATGCATGAGCGCTTACTAGCAGGGACTGGCACCATGAGTGACACTGAACAGAACAGGCAGCTGGGTCTCCTCTAAAGAGAGCTTTGTGTCTGTTTCCATTGGCACCTCAGTCTGTAATGTATAGGAAAATAGTATAACACAGTCTGCAGTACTGGTAATGGAAAGAAAAAAGGTCTCGAATGGGAAATCTCCTCGTCATTCCTGAAATTTAGGGGGCCTGACCCTTGGTTACTTCATGTCAGTGCTTGACATTTTTAAGCCTTCCTTTGTGTCCCTTAATTCTGAAGTTATAAGCCTCTGGTGCGAGGTAGTCGGGGACATGTTGATGTTCTACTTTGGGCCTAGGAAGTTAGAGGAAGTTTAGTACAAGGCATTCTGCTCACAACAGCTACGCCAGAGCTAGCAGCCGGGTGAACAGAGTCCTTATGCAATGAAGACCCCAATCCAGATTGCATTTGGAGGTTTATAGAGTAGCAGGCTCACAGAGTAACAGAAAATGGAAACTATTTTGGGAGATTTTGGGAAAAGTCACCTTTCAAAATAGAACAAGATAATTTTCAGAGAACTTCTCTCCATTCTTCCCATGAAATAGTCCTGAGGAAGAGTTCTGCTTTTCTTCCTGTTAAGGGGGAGCACCCCACTATCACACTGGACAATAGAAAGAATGTAGTTGTGCTTATTATCTGTGTGCCTTATCCCCTCTCCCCTCAGGAGCTCCCTCAAAAAATGGTCTCCAAAGATGGTCAGAAGACCTGATACTTCAGAGGACGGTGCAAGACAGACATTCCTGACAAATGTAACCCTGAAGCAGCAGGTTTGCTTTTCCAAAAATTGTGTGGTTAACTACAACTCTAGATATTTTTTATATCCAAGCATCCAGTCCTTTACTGAATCTATTGTGGACAATAACTTAATGACTGGGGCAACAAGTTCTAGAGATAATCATGCACTATACAACAAAGTATTTGCTTTTATTTGGGTTTGAATTTCCATTCTCTTAAAGCTTTCCTTGATCTTGTAGTGTGAGACATGGAGAATAGACGTTCTTGCCCTACTGTTATCATGTCCCTTATGCCCATCTGCTTTCTTTGGTGAATAATCCTAATTTTTTCCATTTTTTCTAATATGAGATTTTTCCTGCTCTGTACTCTCTTCTGAATTTCCTGCCTTTCAGTTCCACAATATCCTTTTTGAGACAAGGAGACCAGTTCCCCATAACAGGGCACCAGGTTGGTGCCAGTGTTTTATAGAAAGGCATTATATTTTTTCCATCATTCCAAATCCAATTTCTTATTAGTCACCATCTTGCTTGATTTTGTTTTACTACAGTTATACATTGAGCTAGTTGCAATGACATACCCTTTCTCTGGTTGAGTCAGTTAATTTAGAACCTTGTAAAAATTTAGGAATAGTTTAAATGTTTCCCCTTCAATGGGTGTGTCTACATGTGCACTTTACTGTGCACTAGACTAGTTTACCATGCAGAAAAGTGTCACCATCTACACACGTGTGGCAATTCAGCTGGTGTAAGCTAATTTACATTGCCATCAGATAGTGCCATCAGACACAGGTACTATCCGATGGCGGAGTAAATTATTGCACTTAAATGCACACGTAGACAGTGATGTTGGGATTAGTTTACTCTGGCTCAAATTGCATCGGATTTTATTCAGTCGCATTAATTGCATGTGTAGATGTGCATTACTTTGCATGTATCAACTTCAACTTCAAATTCCATTGTATTGCAATTTCCTTTAGCTTATTTAGGTCTCTGAAGTGCTCCACTGTTGTCTTTGGTCCTAACTACTATACATCACTTCGTGTCATCTCTTGATCTTCCAGCTGTTTGGTTGTTCTTTTAATTATCAGATTGACCAATTTGCCAATTACAGATATATCTCGCAGGTCTTTAACTCCTTACATGGCCCCTAGACATTTTTGAAGTGTAGGTAAAATGTTTGTTACTTCCCAATCTTCAAGAACAGGGACTGTTTTTAATCAGAGATTGCCAATTTATGTTAGCAACTCAGCTGCTTCATATTTGTTCTTGCCCAGAACTCTGATTTGTAGGTCATCCGGGGCTGGTGATTTACTGCAGTTATAAACTCAGTATTCAACAGCACCTCTTCTTCTCTCAGTTCAATGCCTAGGAGTCCCTCATCTTTGTTACCAGGAGACTACATATCCATGGTATGAATTGTTCTTCAACAATTTGGGTGGTGAAGACTGTAACAAAACCACCTCCCCCATTTAGCTCCCCTGTAATATATGTTCTTTAATTTTTCTTGTAACTCCTCCTGATCAACTAGTCCCACTGATTCCCCCCCCCCACCAAAGTTCCTGATTTTGATAGAAAAAATATCTTTTTACTCACTCGCTCCTTCCTATTATCCTTGCTCTCATTAATGGTTTCAACAGCATCTGACTTCCAAATTTGGATAAATTTTTGTTTGTTTCCTGAATTTTCACAATCTTTGCCATTTAATTGTAATGCCTTATTATTGGTCATCCTAGTTGCCTTTTTTACTTTGACCCTTGTTATTGTTTCTCCTAGGAGCACTTAACTCATTTCTAGGGTTGTTGGTTGTAACCGTGTTGGTCTAAGGACACAGGAAGACAAGGTTCTTTGGGTAGATGTGATATCTATTATTAGACCAACTAAATAGGTAGAAAAAGTTTTTTGCAAGCTTCTGGGCACAAACACCCTTCTTCCAGCATTGGGAGACTGTTGCTTTTCTGAGTTCTCCAAGGTAGAAAAGAAGCTAAAAGTGTAACAGGAAGTCCATGAAAATATAAATGAGTGGAAGTTTGGAAGACAATGGGAAGAGATAGATGGGAGAGGGGGAATGAGGAGAGAGGTGGGGGAGAATCTGTGAAGGAATGCAAGTGGTCAGCTTCAGGCCGGTACCTGGTGAATCGGATGTCAGGCAGATTATCGTGTGTCATAAATCCAATGTCTACATTAAGTCCATGCTTTTTTGTATCCAGTAGATTTATGAAGGGAAGTTTGTAGGCTCGTCTATGAAAGGTATTTTGTAAATTCCCTTTTATGATTAGAACCCAGAGATCAGAGAGGCAGTGACTACCTTGTGAGAAGTGGGTACCTACAGGTACTTGGGTATTTTTGTCTTTGATGGAGTTTTGGTGTGCATTCATTCTGGTACAGAGTTGTTTGGATTCTCCTACATATTTTCTATCAGGGCATTTGGTGCACTGGATAAGATATATTACATTTCTGGAGGTGCAGGTGTAAGATCCAGGAATGGTGATGGTTCTGTTGTGGGGTATAGTAATTGTGGGGATGGTGGAGATGTTTTGGCAGGCTTTACATTTCTTGTCCCAGCATAGTCTGGATCCATTTGGTGTGGTTTGGATCATAGGGAGTTTGCTTCTGGTGATGAGGTTAATAAGGTTTGGTACTTGTTTAAAGGCTAGGATGGCTGGTTCTGGAAAGATCTGTTTAAGAATTGGGTCTCCTTCTAGTCTGGGTTGCAATTGTTTGTGGATTTTCCGTATAGGTTCCGTATAGGGAAGGATGGTATATCATAACTAATGGTATGTGATTTGTGGGGATTTTTTTTTTTATACTGCAGCAATTCTTCATTTGGTATCCAGGTGGCTCTTTCAAAAGTGTGGTTTATCTTTTTGGAGGAGTGTCCTTGGTGGGTGAAAGCCCTTTTGAGATTTATAAGGTGATGATAGCGAGTATTCTCCTTGGTGCAAATTTGGTGGTATTGGAGAGCTTGGCTGTAAATTACAGCGTTTTTCTGGTGTGCTGTTGGTCCATGGGTTTCTTGTATATGGTGGTTTCTATTTTACCATTTTGGATATTGATCATAGTGTCCAAAAAGGAAATGTTGGTGCTGGAGTATTCAAGAGATAGTCTGATGGAGGGGTGATGATTGTTGAATTTGTGATGGAAATCAGTCAGAGATTGCAGGTTTTTGGCCCAACTGATGAAGATGTCGTCTATATATCTTAGGTATAGCATGGGTTTGATGGTGCGGTTCTTGAGGAATTCTTCTTCCAGGTGGACCATAAAAAGGTTGGCATATTGTGGGGCCATTTGCATGCCCATAGCTGTGCCTGTGGTCAGGAGGAAGTGTTGGTTGTTGAAACTGAAGTTTTTGTGTGTGAGGATGAAGTGTATAAGTTCAGTAATATCTTGAGGTGTGTACGCTGAGTTGTAATCTTGCTTTTGTAGATATGTGAGGCAGGCTTGGATGCCATCCTGGTGTAGGATGTTGGTGTATAAGATGATGACATACCAGCTAAGAGGGTATTGCTGGGAAGGTAGTTTATGTTTCTGAGTTTTTGCAGAAAGTCTGTTGTTTCTTGGATAAAGTTGGTCTTTGGGGATAGGGCAGATGTTCAAAAAGCCTGATCCTGAATTGATCCAACCTTTGCAATTTAGTCTAGCCTGACTAGGCTGAACCGGTTTGTAACCGTACAGACATCTCCTCTGGACTGAGGAAATGCCTGCAATGGTTAGGAGCCGGGGGGCGCTAGAGCAGCCTCCCTTCCCTTCCACAATGCCGAGCTGATGGGGGGAGTGGCCAGGCCCTGGAAGGATGCTCTGATTGAGGAGGGGGATTCCTCCCCACCCCATCACTGCTCCTGACCAGCGATGGAGCCAGCAGGGAGTTACACAGCATTTACTTACACAGCAGGGAGTTACACAGTGTTTCTCAGCCCATCAAGAAAACAAAAGCCTCTCTCATTAGTTCAAGCTCTTCTTTTAGCTCCAAAAAGCCCTAAGCAGACACTGTCCAGTCTGCCTTTGTCCTGTCTGCCTTACACAGACACCTCCCAGCATTAGCTAGCATACCACATGCTGGCTATAGTCCGTGCTGTGGCAGAGGGGAGAGGGGAATCCCTGCTTGACCAGGGAGTGTTGGGACGGAGCAGGGGAAAGCCAGGCAGATGCTGCTGTGCCTGCTTTCTCTGTTGGAGCTCCAGCCAGGGAGCAGAAGGGCGGGGCCAGCTGTGCTGTGGAGCAGAGATCACAGCCCCACCCAGAGCTGCAAAGCATCTGGGATGCTGGGGGACTCTGGTTTAAGTTAAACCAGGAAGGGGGCTGGGACAGACATTGCATAAACCAGTTTAACCCAAATAAATTAAGTCTGATACTACATTCAACCAGGTTTATCTCAAACTGGTTTCAGCCATTTTCAAACTGGTATATGCATGCGTGACTGGTGCCTCATGAATCAGGGGGAGCACTTGCCCCCCCAGCAATGAGTCAGCAACCAGGGGGAGAAAGGGTCCCCCCGTGGCCAATCATGCTGATATGCCGCTGGCACTTCCGGGCTGGTGTGATTGGCCGCAGGGGAACCTCTTCCGGTTGACACGACTGGCCGTGGGGGGACCACAGGGATCACTTCTCCTGGCACCCCACTCCCCAGCCGGCACTGTCAAGGGGGACACCAGTGCTCTTGCCTGCCCCCCCTGCCTGTTGCCTAAGTGGGGAATGCTGCTGTCAGGGGGTGCACCAGCATTCGCAGGGGGTTCATATGCACCCCCATGCACCCCCTACACATCGCCACTGGGTTTATGTGCACTGAACATCTGTTCTGTTACAGGTTTAAACCAGTTTCTGATGGCTTAAACTGTTTTATGTGTAATGTCTGTCCCTAGCCTGGGTGACAAGAGGTTTTAGAATGGATTCAATGAAACTTGATATTTCTTCAGTTAGGATTCCATGGTTGGAAATGATAGGTTTCCCAGGGTTCCCTTGTCTGTGGATTTTAGGGAGCATGTAAAATGTCCCTGGATTGGGTAGTGGAGGGATCAGGGTCTGAAGTTTTTCTTGTTGTTCAGATGCAAATGATGTGATGGTAGTTTTGAGTTTTGAGGTGAAAAGGGGAGTTGGATCTTCCTTTAGTTTTTCATAGTAGATGATGTCAGAGAGTTGTCTGTTGGCTTCTTTTATGTAGTCTTCATGATTAAGGATAACTATAACTCCTCCTTTATCTGCTGGTTTTATTACTATTTGGTGGCTGGATCTTAGAGACTCTATGGCCCTTCTTTTTGAGAGGGAAAGGTTGTTGCATTGATGCTTGTTCTTGAGTATTTCAGTGTTCATTCTTTGTGAAGCAGTCAATATAGCATTGAGGTTTCAATTTTGTCCACTGTAAGGTGTCCAATCTGAGGGTTTTTTGGATTTTTTGGTATTAATATTTTTGTCGATGTTCATAGAATCATAGATTGTAAGGGGTTGGAAGTGACCTTGGAATATCATTGGGTCCAGCTCCCTGCACCAAGCAGAAAAGATAACTAGGGGTCAGGTGACCCCAGGAAGGTGACTGTCTAGTCTTCTCTTGAAGATTTCCAGGGTAGGTGATTGCACTACCTCAGGAGGGAGCTTATTCCACAGTCTGGACACCCTGACTGTGAACAAGTTTTTCCTAATGTTGAGCCTGAATTGGTCTTCCAGGAGTTTGTGGCCATTATTCCTAGTTTTCCCCTTGGGTGCCCTGGTGAACAGTTGCTCACCAAGCCCTTGATGTACTTCCTTACTGTAGCGGTAAGCTGCTACCAGGTCCATCTCTCAGACTTCTTTTCCTCAGGCTGAAGAGTCCCAGATCCCTCAGCCTTCCCTTGTATGGCTTGCCTGATTAGACTCTGATCATACGGGTGGCTCTTCTTTGGACTCTCTCAAGCTTGTCTATGTCCTTGTTAAAATGTGGTGCCCAGAACTGGACACAGTACTCTAGCTGTTGTCTCACCAGTGCTGAGTAGAGCAGAAGAATCACCTCCTTGGTTGTGCATGGTGATGCATTGATTGATGCATGCCAGAGTATTATTTGCCCTACTGGCTACAGCATCACACTGCTGACTTATATTCATACTGTGGTCTACTATTAACCCCAGGTCCCTTTCATTCATTTTGCTAGTCAGTTTGGTGCCACCAAGCCTATAGGCATGTTGGGGGTTGTTCATCCCGAGGTTGAGCATTTTACATTTCTCAACATTGAACTTCATCAGATTCCAATCCACCCAACTTGCTAGCCTGTCTAGGTCCACCTGTATCTGTAGCCTATTTTCAAGTGTGACCACGCTTCCCCATAACTCGATGTCATCCATGAATGTGGCCAGTGAGCTCTTCACCACCACATCCAAATAATTTGTAAAGATGTTGAAAAGTACTGGACCAAGCACCAACCCCTGTGGGACACCACTGCCAACTTTTTGCCAGGATGATACAAATCCGTTCACTACAACTCTCTGGGTCCTATCCTGCAGCCAGTTTCTCACTCACCTGACTGTCTCAGAGTTAAGCCCCCAATCCTCCAATTTTCTCATGAGGACATTGTGGGATACTAAATCAAAGGCCTTTTGGAAGCCTAGGTATATAATGTCAACCTGCTCTCTCATGTCCAGGTGGCAAGTTACCTGGTCATAGAAGGAGATGAAGTTGGTAAGGCAAGACCTGCCTGCAATGAAGCCATGCTGACTGCCATTCAGAATCTTACCTTCTGCAAGTTTATCATAGCTAGACTCCTTGATGAACTTTTCTAGGATTTTCCCTAGCATGGAAGTTAGGTTGATTGGCCTGGATCCTCCCTCCTGCCCTTCTTGTGTATGGGCACAACATTGGCCATCTTCCAGTCCTCAGGGACTTCTTCAGAACATCACATGTTGTGGAAGAGTTTTGCCATGGGTTTCACAATGACTTTGGCTAGCTCCTTCAGCACTCTTAGATGAAGATCATCCAGTCCTGCTGACTTGTATATGTCTAATTTTTTTAATTGGTCATATACCAATTCTACGGCAATTTTAG
>NW_005842623.1:942623-945467 GCF_000455745.1 Alligator sinensis | reverse complement strand
CCTGCTGTGCTCATACTCTACTCTACCCGGCATGGTTTTCCCCTTGGTCTGGTGAAAGACGGAGGCAAAGTAGTCATTCAGGAGTTCAGCTTTCTCCTGGGTGCCAGTAACCTGCTCTCCTGAGTTGTTGAGCAATGGCCCCACACTCCCATTTGTTTTCTGTCTGTTCCCTATGTACCTAAAGAAGGACTCTTGTTATCCTTGATTCCTGTTGCTAATCTAAATTTGGTCTCTGCTTTCACTTTTTTATCTGTTCCCTACAAATGCAAACCATCATGGAATAGTCCTCCTTGGGGCCCATCCCGAGTTTCCATTGCTTATAAGCCTCTTTCTTAAGAGGACCACGATTTTCCTGTTTAGCCAAGAGGGCTTCTGTTACCTTTTCTCCACATGGGAATGGACTTCCTTTGTGCTTCAAGGATCGTGTCCTTAAGGAACAACCACTCTTCATGCACACCTTTCGTCTTCAGTCCCTGGTCCCGTAGCACTTCCCCTACTAGTTACCCAAACTCGTTGAAATTTGCATTTTTGCAGTCCAAGACTTCAATCCTGCTATCAGATTTGTCTGCCTTACGTCGGACAGTGAACATGATAGTTTCATGGTCACTGTCACCCAGACTTCCCTCTATATTTAAGTCGGTCAATAGGTCATCTCCTTTTGCCAATACCAAGTCTAGCAGAGCATCACTTCTGGTTGGCCCATGCACCTAAGTCAGGAAGAGCTTCTCAGCACAGGTCAGGAAGGATTGCGACTGATCCAACTTGGCCAAGTGTTCTTCCCAGGAGATGTCTGGATAATTAAAATTGCCCATGGCGACCATGTCATATGCACATACAGCCTCAGTCATTTCTTGGGTGAACTCCAGATTGAGTTCCTCCCCCTGGTTTGGTGGTCTGTAGTATACACCTATAGTTAGGTCGCTCTCAGTGCCCCCCACCCTGCAACTTAACTCAGAGCTGTTTCAAGCTGTTCATTTGTCACAGGATGAGTTCAGTTGTCATAGGATGAATTAGTGTTGAAAGTGGATTTATTTTGGTTGTGGAAATATTACTTCAGATAGACGCACTGGAAAAATTCTTCTAGTTCTCCACATGGTAGTATTTTATTTGGGTATTTTTCTGGACAGAAATTAAGGACTTTGGAGAGAGAATCTGTCCTTTGGAGAGAAAAATCACTCCCTCTCTGATCTCCCAGTTCTAATCCTCAAAGGAAACTTACAAAACACCTTTCATAGACGGGCCTACAAACTTTGTTTCATAAATCTACTGGATAGAGAAAAAACATGGACATAATATAGGCATTGGATTTTTGACACATTATAACCTGCCTGACATCTAATTCACCAGCTACCTGCCTGAAGATAACCACTTGCATTCCCCCGCTCTCCCCCTCTACTCTCTTATCTCTACCCATTGTCTTCCAAACTTCCACTCATTTACATTTTCACAGACTTCTTGTTATGCTTTTAGCTTCTTTTCTATTTTGGAGAACTCAGAACAACAGAGTCTCCCAGGGCATTTATACATATAACTTTTTTGCTGCGATGTGATGGAGATCCATGCGCACTGTTCTGCATCTCATGCGGTTGTATAAGTAGTGAAATGCGTGTCAGTGCACAGAAAATGGCAGCAGTGTGCTTTTGAATTAAAGCACATTGAAGGTGTTTTTGATGTGTTTTAGTTCATAAGCACACTGCCGCCATTTTCTCAGCACTGACGCGCATTGTGCCATTTATACAAATGCATGTGCCGCAGTGCCAGGTGCTGCAGTGCAAGCATGTATACAAATGCCCCCGATGCCTGAAGAAGGGTATTTGTGCCTGAATGCTGGCAAAGAACTTTTTTCCAACTATTTTATTGGTCTAATAAAAGATATCACATCTACCCAAATAACCTTGCCTGCCTAAGTCATTTATATAGATAGATGTCATTGTCTTTATATTTGACTCAAAGAACTTTTTTACTCATTTCATAATTTTATTGAATCTTCTTGTCTAAAGTTTAGTGTTGTTTGTGGAACTAGCTTGTGTGTGCATTATTTGAGATGACACGAAGAAGAGGCATCTCCTTTGGGGAACTCTAGAGCCAGCTATTCCAAGAAGGAATCACTTAAAATTGCTGACAATGAGGCTGTGTGGTTTTGGTTGTTTTTTTTTTTTTGTCCAAGCTGATTCCAATTATGAATGTGGTTCAAAGTCCAGCCAGAAAAATATGAAAAATAATATTTGAAAAGATTGAGGCATGCAATGTTGATATTCTCTGAGTAAAAGATGTAAATGTTTTGTTTTGAAAGGATGGTTCATTTCAAAATTGTGCTAAATTCAGCACTAATTATATGGCTAATGCTAATACTGTTACCAATAAGGTGTGCTTTCTGAAAACAAAATTAAACATTTCATTCTTTGGTGTATGATATTGTAACAAGGTCCACCTCAGAGTTGTCATGGCACTCCCAGGTGGTTGTGTAGCACTTATTCGCCTACCTCAGCCCCTAACCTGGCTCCTCTCTCTTGCCTGTCATGCCTTAATGTTGTAGAGTGTACATGTCACTGAGTTTAATCCTCATTAAATTAAATAGGTTAATAAAATTTAAACTTATTTACTTTGGAGCATCACATCAGTTTTTGTACATACTAGGTTTTAGAATGAATTAACCTTTGGAGCATTGTATCAGTGTCTGCACATACTAGGTTTTTGCATGAATTAAGCCCAGGCCCCAGCTGGCACAACAGGAGAGCAGGACAATACTACACTGCCTCCCTAGCCTGGGGTCTTCCACCCTATGTTCTGCCATGCAGCTGTGGGAGCAGAGAGCCAGCACATGGCAAAAGGAAAAAAAAAGCA
>NW_005842623.1:913703-942613 GCF_000455745.1 Alligator sinensis | reverse complement strand
CAGGAATTTGAAAGCAGCAAAAAGATGAACTACAAAAAAGTTGCACACCATCTGGTGGACAAAGAGGCTCATTACATGTCTTTGAGTGCCTTTGTGTTTGCATGCAATGAATCCATGGATGCAACGCCTTAA
Organism: Alligator sinensis; assembly: GCF_000455745.1. Lineage (NCBI taxonomy): Eukaryota > Metazoa > Chordata > Crocodylia > Alligatoridae > Alligator > Alligator sinensis. The sequence continues at coordinate 942,481 of NW_005842623.1, read as the reverse complement.
TTTGCCGTCAGCCAAAGTAAACTACATCTGAGGAGTTTTACTTTAATGTGCCAGAAATACTTTTAAAGTGTCCAAAAAACCCACTTGTGCAAACAGTCATGCCATTGCAGCACAAGAAAGGTAAAAAAAATGGTGTGTATGAACACCTATAGTTAGTATGTTGTTTAGAATAATGCCTTTAGGTAATGAGCGTCTTGCCAAGGGTGCCTTGGCTCTGGTCCCCTTTCCGCAGCTACCAACCCATCTGGGAAGGGCAGGGATTCTCTTCTCTCCCTCTATCTTTGGCTGGGGCTTCAACCCTGTTGGGTCCCAGTTTGCTGGAGTCCAGTTAGGGCCTCTGGCTCCTCTGGGGCTTTGATCACTTCCAGCCCCTCCCCCTGGTGGAGGCAGCTGCCTCCCTCTCTCTCAAAGACCACCACAAAATTATTAAGAAAGGGCTAACAAAATAAAAAAAATCTGACAGGAAAAATGCACACGGTGCTGAGCACTCTGCTGTTCAACCTCCGTGCCTCCTCTCACAGCCACCCCACTCCACTCCACTCCACCGGGTGTTACCAACACCTGGGCAGAGAGCCCATCTGAACGATCCTTAGACCTCTAGATGCACTCAGTCCAAAGGGCCCCTCCAGGGTTTAAACAGTTCTCCATGCTCTGCATACCTTCACTTCCCCTCTCAGGGTCTTTCCTGAGTCAACCCAACAGAAAAGGTCTCAGCCTTCGGTGCCCCTTGGGCTCTTGCTCATTCTGTTAGCAGAGGCTTCTCCTCCTGAGCAGCAGCTCTTCCTGCAGAGCTTTCCCAGGCCCTTGTCTCTTAGGGTGGATCCATCCTGCTCCACCACTGGAGCCATTCCCTCTGCATCTGTCTTGAAGAAGGGTTTATATCCTAGTTAACCTTCCCCCTCACTCAGCTGCCCAGGCCCCCTGCTTACTTGGCTCATGCTCTGCCAATCCCCCACCTTCCTTTCCTGCTGTTGTTTTCTGTATCCAGCTAGCTCCGAGCTGGGATATGCAAAAAAAGGGGGGTGGGCAGGAGGGGAGGAGAGGGCAGTGAGCTCCCCTCTGAGACCCCGCTGTGCCTCTTTGGGGAGTTCCTGTTCTAACCTGCAATTGGCAGCTTGCCCTCATTGTTCACCATTTGGTGTTTTTCCTGGTTGTTGGTGTCTCTACCCCTCTGGCTGGGTTGTCAGTGCTTCTTTCTCCGCAGGCAGCCATCCTTCTCCCTTGGGCTATAAAAGTTTTTGCCTTTAAGGGACCCTGCTGCTTTGCCTTACCTGGTCCTCTCTTCTCCGTAACAGGGCTAGAGTTCTCTGTTACAGATACTTTCTTGATTTTTCATTGTGGCAAAAAACCCCAAATTTTCTCATTTTTCCATTTTACATGAAAGGCTTTTTCCTTCCAATTGCTTGGTCTGGCCATATTTTACATTCTGCTTCTGCTACAAGTGTCTCCTAAGCACCCGCTAGTCCACTTGCCTATTTCCTTATTCAGTGGCATGTCTACATGTTCATTAATGCACTTTTGCTACTGCACATTAAATTTAGTACCTCTAATGTGAGGTACTAAAATGTGCATTAGGTTTCCCTAATGCACAGTAGCGAAAGTGCATGCTTTATGTTAGTAATGATTCATGCGCAGTAGCATATTTTTATTGTGCATTAGCATATTAGCATGTTTTTACTGCGCATTAAAGTGTCATGTCAAAATAATTTACTGCGCATTAATGCCCATGTGTAGACAATCCCAGTGTGTAGAATAATTAACTAATGTGCCTGTTATTAACTGTGCTTTAACATGTCAAAGATTTTTCTTCTCTATTCCTTCAGTTTACTCTATAAACTGAAATCATCCTACATGCATGGTCAGCCCCATTAAATAGTGTCAACACAGCCATCAAGTATCTTTCCACATACTATAATTATTTATGTCATGCATGAGTATCTGATGTGCTAATGCCAGTGTAACCCTGCAAAAAAATTCAGTAGTACATAGAAATGGAGTCCCTTGGTTATTAAATATGTTTAAGTAAACTCATTACTCAAGCACTAAAAAAGCAAATCCTTTTAACTTCACAAACTGAGGTGCAGATGAATACCATAACCGAAGTTCAGTATAGCTGGACTCCTGTAAACATATTCACATATTCCAGATATCCCCATCTTATATGAGCAAAGTGTGAGCTGTCATGTCCTTGCATGATATCACTGCTCTGCTTGTGCTTAGATGAGTCAAGTGCATCAGGAGGTGGCTGGACTTGGAGACATCAAGGGTCCAAATACAAGGGCCTTGTTTTGCCGTGTCTGTTGGAATCCATCAAGTTGCGATAGCAACTTTACTGAAGTAAGTATTTTCTGGAGTAGCAAAAATCATGAAACAACAGGTTTACTTATAGACTCCTGCATGGATGGGTCACCTTCACGTGGTTACTCTCAAATGATCCACACATTTTGATGCACGATGGATTATTGTTTATCCACAATTAATACATACAGCACACAATTAATAAATACGGTACAATTCAGTAACTTTAGAGGTTTCAGTCACCGACTCAGGGAACAGAAACAATATCATATAACTGAGATAATCAGTCAGCCAACATACGTTACATTATGCCCACCTATTACCACCAGCTGATCTAGGAGTCTGAAAAGGGGGTGCCAAGCAGGATGGAGCAGGAACAGGGCAATGCTGTGAGAGTGTGTACCACTGCCAAGAGCCAAGTTAACCTTTCCCTGGCTCTGCAGCCACCAGTTTTATAGGATGAGTGAAAATCAATAGTTCTTAATTTGGCAGCAGCTACAGAGCTGAGGAAGGGCTAATCTGGTTTATAGCCATGACATATCCTCTTACCCCACTTTGCTTTGCCTGATGCATTGCACTACTGGGAGGAACCATCAGAGAGGGGTATGACTATTCCCCAGATCCGCCCTGCCTGTTACTAAATAATTCAAATGATCCATGGGATCTGTTCACGAACAGCTGACTGGCTGGATATTGTCAGCCCAAATTATTTGATGCATGTGTATGAAGAACAAACATACCTACAAAAATCAGGATTGAGTCATGAACAATTTACAAATAGAGAGGGAAGAAAAAATTGTACAGGTTTTCTATTGCATGTGGGTAATGAATGATGGTCAAATTGCAGTGCAAATCATAGCAAAATGTCATGTTAAATTTTAGGTGTATATTTTGCCTTATTTCGGGGGGGAGGGGGGTTATTTTCTTTTTCTGTAAGTATCCTTGTGAAAGGTGCCATGCTGAAGGTTGGTAAAAGGAGACATTTTTCTGAGGATCTCAAGGAAGAAGTGTAGAGGTCAAACAGCTTGTGTAGAGGTCAAACAGCTAGGCTTTAGATGGCTTTTCAGAAGTATTTCCCAGATGCCTAGTGGACACTCAGTGGAAGCTCAGCTGCAGCAAGTTGTCATAGATTCATAGAATCAGAGACAAGTAGGGTGGGAAGGGACCTCCAGAGGTCACCTAGTCCAATCTCTGCTTGAAACAGGATCATTCCTGTCCAAACCATCCCATTTAAGTCTGTGTCTAACCTATTCCTAAAACTGCACAAATCAGCCCTGTAGCAGAACTACAAAGCAAATTGCCCAAAGACACCAAAAGCAATTTAATTTGCCACAGGTAAGGCAAGGAGATGAGTGCTGTCAGTGTCCTTCCATTGCAACGGTTGTTAAAATGCACTCAAGAGATCCAAGGAAGAGGGCCAATCGCCACCTCCCACCATCCCCAACACAGTCTATATCGAGCCGACTGGGTAAAATTCCATCTTGATTCCAAATGTGCAATCAGTCCGACCCTGCATGGAGAAGCAAGACCCTCCAGCCTGGAAACTGTGTTTTAGACTCAGCAGGATCATTTTTACTCTTTTTAATTTTGGCTAAAAGCAGCCAGTCACAATGAGATGCCTTTTGGATGTTGGTTTCCTAAGAAAAACCAGCAGAGCGTAGCTTCTTAATGAGACAGTTCTGTTGGTATAACACTTATCCTGGCTGGAATTTCTGCAGGTGATATCCATCCATAAAGGACTGAACTGAGACCACACACATTACAGCAAAGTATGCCCATCAAATGATACTGGTTTTCAACCACTGCTCATTATGCTAAATTGGTGTAATGGCTTGGGGGTTTTCAGACAGATGTGCTGACTAAAGCGATTTTCTATTTCTGTTGGCTTTGGGGAGCTAGTGGAGATCAGTATGAAGTCTATGTCAGCTCACGTGACACCTCTAGGTAGGGCAATAGATTTCTGTTTGCAGAATCTGCCCAGATAATGTTGCATGAACCACAAAGAACCATATTCCAAGTTGAGTGGGCAGGATTGGCAGTTAGAAATGTAATCACATAAGTAGTGAATGAGTGATGTTGCAGCCATGATGATCCAGAAATTATGTGAGAGGGAAGGATTTTTTAGGGTGATATCTTTTATTGAGCCAGCTTTGTACTTGGGATAAAGTTACACAAGCTTTAGAATGGAAGACGCCCAACAAAGAATGTCTTACATTCAAAAGCTTGTCTAACAACCCCAGCTACATAGTTGGTCTCCAATAAAAGATACCCCACTAAGAAACCTTTGCCTCTATCATGTAACTAGAAATCAGAGTGGATTAGAGCAGAAGTCACTGAGAGACAAGAAAAGTAGCAGGTACTGCCCCTGCCACTGCTACACAGTCTCTTCACTGTAAACTGGCACTTTGAATTCTCAATAATTAAGGATGTAAGCAGGTTAGCTCAAACTGAAGAAATGAATTGAGGTGAACAATTCTACCAGGCTCCTGATCCATCTAGGCCACGTCTACACGAGACGCTTTTTTTCATGACTGGGCAATAGCCCGAGACAATTGTGCAATAGTGTTGCATCACGCTTTCTGCCATGCAACGCTACTACGCAGTAGTCATGGGCTACTGAGCAGTCAGTGTCTCATGTAGATGCAGCCCTAGACTCTGTATTTAATAGGGCTGGGTATTTGACTGGTCAAATACAGTTCAGTCAATTGACCAGTCAAATGCCGGTCAACAATTATTAAAAATTGCCAATAGGTCCAAATAATACACTGAAAAGGCACAACTTTTTCATTAAGAAATGTGTCAAAAGCTATTCAAAATCATATTTCTGTAAATAAAACTATAAAAACTAGTTTTTTGGTAAAATTGCTATTATCTTTGACCAGTCAAAAATAAGCAGTCAGTTGACAAGTCAATTGACCAGCTTGCCAACCCAAGTATTTAGTTATTTCATTAGATAACTTTGTTATTTAGTTCAGCCATGTTGCATGATGGGATGCCCAAGCCACAGCTCTCAAGTGAGACACACATGAGGCCCTCATCCATCCTCCCTTTCTGGTTGGAGCCTCCCGCTGTACATTTTCAGTCCCTTTCCATTTCATGTTAGGGATGTTTCCACACAAGTGGTAGTGAATGTTGGTTTCTCTCTCAGCAGTCCATTAGTGAGTAGAAATTATTGAATAACAAACCACTAGACAAGTTACTAAAAGCCCTTGCTTCTGGACTGTGACAAGAAGCCAGGACAGAGTTATCTTTCCTGCTTAGTGCAGGGGGCTGGATCCTCCGAGGTCCCTTCCAGCCTTACAATCTACCAATTGATGAATTTCTCTCATGCAGCTAACACAGTTCTTGGGGCCAGCATCCACATGCTGTTGTATAAATAATCTTCATCAATGCAGCCAGATTTGTGGAGGCTTATCTGAACTGGTCCCAAACCGCCATGCAATTCATTCATCCTTGTAGCCATCAGCAACAGTTATTGTCCTGCCAATATTTTAACAAGGGACTCTCACAGCTTCTTTGCCACCCATCCTCAGGCCTTCAGTTTGCAAGAACCTTTGAAGGACTCGGGAATCTGTCCATTTTGCCTTTTTTTCCCATTGAAAGGAAAGTGCTTTCTTATAGCTGTCATGAAGGAAGAGGCAGTCCTACTTGACAAAGAAACTTTGTGCTGCTAAAAGCATTTATACTCTGCAGGTGCATCTACACATGAAATTAATGCTATTTGGATTTACTGTGCAGTAAATTTACTGTACAGTAGACTAATTTACTGCACAGTAAACACCTGCACGTGTAGACAGTGATGCTTTACTGTGCAGTAGATTAGTCTATTGCACAGTAAAGCATCTCATGTAGACATGGCCTGCTTCTGAATAATTTACTGGGGGTGCTGGTGATATAAGGCACCAGCTAGAATCATTGAAGTAGGTGGGGAAGGCAGGGAACAAACGTGAGGAGAAAGGGGAAATAAAAAAAAATACATGTATCTTCCCCCCAGGACTTTTTCGTTAAGATACTGGGACATTTTAAACAGGAAAGCTACAAATAAAGCAGACATGAGAGGTTGAGGCAGGCACCAGATCCATGTGAGGTGTTTATGAATGGCATGATAGGATGAGTCAGAAGCTAGGCCAACCAGTGACAAATGTTACCATCAAAGACTATGTGTAAGTATATAACGGAGTTAAAATTCCACGGCCAGAATTTTATCTAGCATAAATTGGCATGCAAATCATAATCTTCTTCCATCATCTGGGGATCTGGCCTGAAGTTTCTAAATTTAATATTAAACTGGAGGAGATCTGAAGAAAAATTATAAAACTGGTGAAGATGGGTTTTGGGGAAACTCATGATTTTTAAATGCTTCTGAATCACTCTATAGGCTAAACTCACTTATAACTATCACAGAAATCTATTCTACATGCTTTACTAATCAATATGTGTTTGAGAGAAAAATGCTTTTTATTCTCATCAAAGCCATGGAAGATGACCATGTTTTAACTGGTGTCTTCAAGGAGAAATTAAATACACCATGACACTAGGGCTATGAGAAGCTTTGGTCCCTGATTTGATTTGGCGGAGATTCGTCCTGATTCAGTGACCAAATCTTTGAATCCGAATTGAATCAGAGGACCCTTTAATCTCTCTGAATCAAATCAATACCCTCGGAATTGATTCAGAGAGATTCGGAAAGATTCGGAGACTCGGACATAGATGCAGCTTTAAATGTTTTTTCTACATACCTCTAGGTAGCAGACAGCTCAGCAGTGCTGTGGTGCTGGGGTGCAGGGAGCATCCCACAGAAGCATGGTGGGGTCCCCAGCGCACTCGGCAGCAGGCCCAGAAGTGGACCAGAAGCACTTCCAGTCCACTTCCGGGTCCGCTGGGCAGCACGCTGGGGGGGGCCTGCCTGTGCTTCCCTGGCTTGGTGACTGGTGCCTCCTGGGTCTGGGGGGGCACCCGGGGTCCCCCTGAAGCTGATCACCGAGCCAAGGGGAGGCAGGGGGGTCCCCCAGCACTCTCCCCAGTGGACCCAGAAGTGGACCAGAAATATTCTGGTCCACTTCCAGGGTCACCACCGAGCATGTGGAGGGCCCCCCGCACTCCTGTGGGACACTCCATCTGCCCCAGCATCACAGCAATCACGAGCTGTGCCTGCTACCTCAAGGTATGTAGAAAAAACTTTTAAAGCTGCCTCTGTGTCCAAATCGCTAATTCTCTGAATCAGCATCGGATCTTCAGATTCGGATTTGGCCGAATCAAATCAGGGACAGTGATCTGAATCAACTAATCGAATCACTGTCCCTGATTTGGGCCGAATCCAAATCCAGATCAAAAAGGACCCACTTCGTATACCCCTACATGACACCACTTGAGCTCAGTGATAAATGGTTTTCTAATCCCATTAGAGTATTTGATGGTTTCAATTTGTTGTCATATTGAATAAGAATGAAAAGTAAAAATCTCAATTTTTTTATGAACCTAAAAAAAAATCAGATGGCTGAAATATCTCACTAGAATAAAGTTGAAACATTGTCACCAACATCTTTTTTAGTATATGTAATCAACATCTTGAAACAAAATGCAGTTTCAAATAACAAAATGCAAGATTTGTATTTAAAATGGTCAAAATTGAATATTTCAACACATTTTAAACTCCGCCCCCACAAGTGTGTTTTGAAACTAGATATTTGTTGATACCAGTCCTTTTTAAAAAAAAAACAGATTTGGTCTAGTGACTATTGCTTTCACGATATTGTGCTTTAACATCTCCTTTATTTGCTTATATCTTTCTCAATGGAATAGCCCATGCTATTAAAATCTCTCCTTAAGAAGAGAAAGCATCTGCATTGGTAGGACAGGCTACAACAGAGAAGCAAGGGTTTTTTTAGGTTAGCTGAGATGAGGGAGCCAAGGGGACATGTGAGCTAATGGATGAGGTTAAAGGGCAGATGTTTTCACTGGTAACTTAGAAGGAAGGTAGGTACTTTTTATGCTTTTTTTTGATGGGGGAAATTGTAATGAACAGTTCTATACCTAATGGCTGAGGTGGCCAAAAAGGTAGGGCCCAATCAGGCTGGAGTAACAGAGGTATGATATAAAGCATCAGGTATGAGAGAGCCTGGGCTGGAGTCCAACATGAAGTTAATAGAGCATGAAAAAACGAGAACGAAAGGAACATTATTCAAGAGGTTATAGGCTTGTTGAAATATGTTCATGTATACTAGGAGCAAGAAGTCACTCCAGGAGAGAGTGAGCCTTATAAAAGGCAGTGAGGGTAACTTGCTGAATATGCCAAAGATTTTTTAACTGCATTTTGCCTCAATTTATGAAGGCCTAGGGACTAATATCACAAAGAAATTAGGTTATAACTTGCTCAGTCCCTTGGCACTAACATGTTTAGTTACTGCTGCAGATATTTTTACAAGGCAGTCCCTGCTGTCACTTGAGGGTTTTCATTCGCTAGAGGGGCTATACCGAGTTATTGTGTACTCACAGGCTCACTAAATACATCTGCCCCCACTAGACTCTTGCCTGCTCTGGGCTTCTGTTTCCCTTTGGTGTTAGAAGGGAAATTGGTGGTGCTGAAGCACAGGGACCGACTGGGGTGCAATGAGAGAACAGCTTCATGCTGCATCTGACTGCACCCACAAAACCTTCATGTAGAGGGGCATGACCTGGTCCAGGACAAGGCTCATTTGAGTGGAGACTTAAGCTCGACTCTTCTGCATCTTCAATGAGTGCCTGAGTGAAGAGACTGTAAAGGTAGCTTTCTTTCTCTCTGGCCTAATGAATATTTAATGCAAAGGCAAAGTGGTTCAACAGGGAAGATGAAGAGAGTAACACAACTTGGTAGTTAAGGTTAAGGCATTCTTCGGGGTGAGAGACCTGGGCTCCAAATCACTTCGGCAGAAGAGGGAATCAAACTCAATTTTTCCCCACATTGTTGCTGGGTGCTCTGACCCCAGGGCTGCAGGCTAAGAGGGTAATTAGGGTGATGCACCATCACTACAAGATTTCTGTGGAGGCAGGGCTGACCTGTTTTAAGTGACTAGCTCCAAAAGACAGGTCATGGCTATAAATCCCAAATGAAGATCAGTGATGACTCCTCACCTGCAGGAAGGTGCCTTGCTCTCTTTGAGGGGTGGGTTTAGGACCTCAGCCTCAGCATTTCCTTCCAGCTTGCTTAGCTAGCTTCCCTCTCAGCATGCTGGAATCTGGGAATCCCATTCTTTAGGTGCCTAACTCTCCAAATCCATTGTACGGGGAGTCTGAACACCTTCCTTGCAGTTGTGAATTCCACTAGGCAGCAAGGTATTTATAAGGTGGGCATCATATTATTGAACTGAAATCCTCCTTGTGAAGCTAGTCCCATTTGTATATGCATTTTCTCTTTGGAAGCAAACAACCAAGCATTACAGAATTTAGTTGCTCTGGATCTGTTAAGTGCAAGTAGAATAATTGCACAGGAAAAATCATGTCTAAAGAATTGTAATGGCCTGGCTTTCTCTTTTTATGAACTGATCTGGATTTTGGCTTCTAACTATTATTTATGGTACCTTAGGTTTTTTTAAAACTTAAATGCACTCTCAGCAATGTTGTTATAGGCTGGCAAGCGAACAACAATAGCCCCCTACATTCTTTACACTGTAAGGTTTTTGGAATAAGGTCTGCTCTTGAATGGCTGGAAACTAGATTGCATAAATTGAAATATGTAGAGATGAAGTAATAATGACAGTGTAGTTTCACATGATTTGATGAACAAACTGCCTTTGCTATGGCTCTTGTAGTGCTAATCTGAAACTTGATTTCCATGAGAAAAATTATTTGGAAATGCATATTGCTCCGATAATCAAACCCTAGAGATCATCTGACCACATCTTGAGGGTAAGCTACAACATCTACTCTTGTCCTTGCTATATGTCTGTTCTTCTCTTTCTATTACTTTTCCCACTTCTAATGTTACGTCACTATTGACATGCTGTTGTTGTTAAGTCCAAGATAATTTTGGTTATTGCTATTTTTATAGTTATGTGTAATCTGCTATTACAGAGAAAGTTTGCTACCATGATTTGGGGGGGAAAGGGAGATTCATGGTTTATTATTGTTTCACAAAAACTGTCATTTCCATGGTAGAGGCAATGTTAATATTCAACATTTGTTTTCATTCGAAATAAGAATGAAAAGTTTAAATTTTTACTTTACCGAATAATCGTTGCAGAATGTATTTCAAAGCATCAAACATTTTGTTTTGATAATGTCTTACTGCCTTTTGCTGGTACGGTAAATTTATTTTGATAATTTCTGAATATTTATCACCATTTTAAAGAGCAAAATGGCAAGCAGTGAGTGCATCTACATGTGCACATTTACTGCACAGTAACCTAAATTACTGTGCAGTAACCTAGAATTACTGTGCAGTATGGGCACGATGCAGGTATCAAACTTATGCACAATTAGTTACTGCACAGTAACGCACATGTAGACGCCTTACTACTCAGTAACACTTCATGTGTGCACTGACTTGAGACTAACTTTAGTCCCAAGTCAGACCATAGTTTCATAGTTTCATAACTGGTAGGGTCGGAAGGGACCTGAGCAGATCATCAAGTCAGACCACCCTGCCATGGGCAGGAAAGGCTGCTGGGGTCAAACGACCCTGGCAAGTTGTCTGTCTAGCCTCCTTTTGAAGACCCCCAGGGAAGAAGCGAGCACCACTTCCCTTGGAAGTTGGTTCCAGATCCTAGCTGCCCTGACTGTGAAGCAGTACCTCCTGATATCTAGCCTGAATCTACTCTTGGTCAATTTATGGCCGTTATTCCTTGTTAATCCCAGTAGTGCTCGTGGGAACAGGGACTCTCCCATTGCCTGCTGGTCTCCCTTGGCCAGTTTATAGATGGCCACCAGATCCCCTCTCAGCCTTCTCTTGTGGAGACTGAACAGGTTCAGGTCCCGTAGCCTCTCCTCGTAGGGCCTGCCCTACTGCCCCCTGATCATGCGGGTGGCCCTCCTCTGGATCCTCTCCATGTTGTCCACATCCCTCCTGAAGTGTGGTGCCCAGAACTGGACGCAGTACTCCAACTGTGGCCTGACCAGTGTCGCATAGACGGGGAGGATTACCTTCTTGGATCTGCTTGAGATGCATCTGTGGATGCATGACAAGGTGCAGTTAACCACACACAGCGTTAATGCACTTTAATGCTTGCACATGTAGACACCGGCCTATTTCTACTTACTGAGCAGTAACTTACTGTACAGTAAATTTAATGTGACATGAATGCACGTGTAGACACACCCACTATATACAACATTAAATCTAATGTAGAAATATAAGATAGGATTAAAAGAAATAGTATAGTATAAGAAATAAAATGCAATGATACGACAATGTTGACACATAGGTATAATGCAGGCCTCCTCAGGATGGTCTCCATGTTCTGGCACAAGCTTACTTACCCTTATTTCTGTGCACTGATGAAGAATAAATAATTTTTTTTGAATGGTGAGAATGAGGATGCCACAAAACTCCTAAATAAGTGAAGGGATGGATCCATGATCCCCCTGAGTCCAGAGCATGCATGGTGGGTGGAATTGCTCATGTGAATAATCTTACTACACTGTGTCAGGGCCTCACTGTTGTACGTTCAAGGTCTGATTCTTCTCTTGCCTTCATTGTTTTCTAAAGCAGTATAACTCCATTGTCTTTAATGGACTGACTTAAACCAGTCTAGGAGAGAATGGCCTCATCTACACATGTACTTTACTGTGGAGTTGACTAATTAGCTCCACAGTAAAGTGTCACCATCTACATGTGTGCCAGTATGAGGGAGCAGTAGATTAATTAACTGTACCCTATGATAGTACTGCTGGGGACAGTACTGTCTTACAGCACAGTTACTTACTGCACCAAAGCACATGTATAGATGGTGACCAGGGCTGGCTGGACACAAGGGTGCAAAAGGGTGGGGGGCTGCCTGCAGCCCAGCCTCGTACTTTAGCACCCTCATGCCTCAGCCAGCCCATTCGGCACCTGATCCTGGCATCCAGAGCCCAGGGCTGACTTCCAAAGATCCTGCCAGCCCCGGGGCTGCTCCTCCGTGGCTCAAACGTCTGGAGACCTGGATGTAGCATTTGCACATGCACCAAGGACCACAGCGGTTTAAGCATCTACATGTGCCATTAAGGTGCCATAATAAGCTCTGGCATAGTTTATCATGGTGCCTTAATGGCATGCACAGATGAACCCAGTAAAACCAGCCTTTAAGTGTGTGTGATTTTGCTGAGGTATACCACAATTGTGACACATTAAGAGCAAAGCCCTCCTGAACATTTTCTACAAGCTTTGTCTTTGATTAACAGCTACAGAGTTGAGATTTAATGCTCTGCACTCTCCCGTTAGCACCTGAGGAACTTTCATAAAGTTAGAGAATAACAAAGAGCAAAGCCTGTGGGTCAGAGGCAGCTGGGAACCTGAGGCTGTACGCCAGAAGATGCCCTCTGCTTAGTGCACACACCGTTGAGGACAATGAGTTCCTCTGCTGACATTTGCACTCTTGCTTCTGCTCTTGTGCCTATAAACTTTATGTTTTTGTTTATCTGAAACAGACCGAATCTAGATTTCTCTTCTTCTCTCTCGACCTCCCAGACCTCTCTCCAGCACTACTCACATTTCCAAGAGTCTTTTCTGACACTCTTCTGAAACCTCTCAATCCCGAATCCTTCATTTTCTTCCCAAGTGGAATACATGGCTGCCAGCAAACTGTACTGTACAGATGTCTGCTACTCTGTCCCAGTGCTCTGCGTGGACTTCCTGGCCTGTGCGGCTCCAGTCCAAAGGACCACTCTTTACTCCAGGCCTGTAACCATGAATGCTAGCAGACAGAGCCCACCTGTTCATGACTCTATCCCTCATTCAATTAGCAAAATGGTGCTTGTCTTGTTGACTAGACCCATGTAGTAAAATGCTTCAGGCCTACAGACATATGCTTCTAATCATCCGTGGAGCAAGCAGGAGCCAGCAGGATCAAGCTGGATGAGCTAATCATTCTAATCACCAGGTCCCTAAACACAGGCAATGCAGCTGCTTGGTGATGCTGTAACACCGAAATCTCATAGGATGGCAATTAGCTCACTAAGTACGATGGGAAACAGTAATAATGAGAAGCCAAAGGACCTGAATGGTGAAGCCCTGATGGTGTGAAGGAAAAGGTTTCCAGAATTGAAGGGGAGGCTGCAGGAAGTTATGACTCCATTATAGTTCTTGTTTGGAGTCTCAGGGACGGGTCGAGTGTGGAAGTATCACCTATGCTGCAGGGTGCGTTAATGGAAAACATGCCATAGAGGCAGGATTTCACCCCCAATTCTATTTTTAGACCTTCCACTGGACCACACCAATATTTCATTTTGAATTATTAACACAGCTCATGAATTTTAACCAATAAAGTTTAGCACTGAGTAACACTAAGATAGTGTTTCATACTAAATAATTTCCTTTCACTTCTGCTGTGTGCCCCATGTTTCTCTTCAACATAGCTTCCCAACTGGGTTTCTCGAAACATCTCTTTATACCAGGAGTCATATCTTGCTTCTTTCCAAATTCCCATCTCTTACTACAGCTACCTGGCTGGTCCTATAAGAAGAGCAGTTATATTAGAGCCGTCTCCTGGGTCTTCCTATGCATTTTTAGGTGTCTGGGTATTTTCTTATCATCACTTGAATTACGATAGCACCAGGATCAAGACTGCAGTGCCTTAAGTTTTACGCACATGTCCAAAGGTTAATACAGACCATCTGCAGTCCCATGGCATGAACATGGCCCAATTCAGCATATGACATAACAAAGAAGTGTTACAAACTACTAAAGAGAGGACAAGGTATGGATTATCAAAAATGTAGTTATGGTGACTTGATCTGAACGCAATTAGGTTGGATTGTACTACTTGAAGAATTTTTCTTTTTAAATCACAAGTGATAAATGCAGTAGATCATTTGTAGTTGAGGAATACAATGGTGGAAAGACAGCTGGAATTGAGGCTTAGAAACTAGTACAGCAAGCAACAACACTCAGCCTCTGCAATGGGCAGGGGGTGGGTTTTAGTTTGGAGACTACCATCACCGATAGAGAGGAGCAGGATTTACTGTTCGAACTCCACGGACACTTTTCACTTCCTTTCTTTTCTGTCCTAGCTTTCTTTCCCCCAAACAGTGATAACCAGAGCACTGGTAAAGATTTCATATATACATATATATGTATGTATGTGTATGCGTGTGTCACACACACACACACACACACACACACACACACACACACACACATTCCTGTGGCACAGGATACAATTCATATGGCACAGGAGTTATGCACACACACATGCACACACACATGCACACACACACTATATATATACACATACTATGAAATATTCATATATGATTTCAAATATGCTTTTTCATATACTATAATAGCTATTTCATATACTAGCTAGCTATTTCATATACTATAATATATTCATATATGATTTCAAAGATATACACAGTGCTTTAGTTCAAATATGTGTATATATATATAGATATATAGATATATCTATATATATAGTGTTTTTGAAATACAAGGTTTCTTTTAGCTGTCTCCAGTTGGACACCCAAACCTGAATTCATCCTAAATTACTAATTTCTTTAGAAACATCTTGACCACAAATGAACAGGCCAAAATTTGCCCATGGTATAACCTGCTTGATTTTGATGAGATTCCAGCCACATTGATTTTTGCTCAGTACATGAAAGGCGAAACAAAATGAACAAGGTCAGCTCTGTTTTCTAATTTAAATTTTAAACCTGAAAGCTAGCCATGCATTTTAAAACCACCTCCTTAATCCTTACAGCTGAACCATTCTGATCTTGTGTTGTAACTAAGAATTCAGGAAAAAAATATTTGACAGAAGGAAAGGGAACTGCTTTGCATCATTAAGAAAGGCAGAGGTAGGGGAAGAGAATGTGTGACCGCTAGAAAAAACAGACCACGTTGAATGCATCAAACAGTAAAAGGTTGCCAGAAAAGGAGGGGATTAGAAATCTTAAGACACACTTGAAATCACATATGCCTAAAAGTACATAGAAAAATTCCTTCTTCACTTTTTTCCATATATGTAATTAGTCTTCAAATATACGTGCTGGAGTGAGCACATTTGTCCCCATCTAAGGAAACAAATGGGATGATGTAACTGGTTTCTTTCAGTTCCCACTTCACTGCAACTCTACAATAGCCTTGGACTTCAGGGGATTAAGATCCTGTCTTGGCAGTGGTCCAGTTACTGGCCAGTGCTATTTGTCGATTATCCCAGCATTCCAGAAAACATTTTATCCCCTTCATTAACTCACAATTGACCAATCACATAAATCAGGTTAAGGAACAGTGGACCTGACTACAAAGAAGGGAGAGATTCAAAGAAAAGACAGATTAAACAACAGGTTGAATTTGCTTTTTTGAAGGTCTCTATTCTTTAAATTGCAAATAATGACCCCTGCAGAAAAAGAACATTAATTAAACCCACCAGTCTTTTTTATTCTTTCAAAGGAAACTCAAATTATTCTTTCTTCAGAAAATGACACGTCCTTAAAGGCACGCCATTCTTTTACTTTGCCAAGTTTACAACATAGTTTATTTACAATGTTATTGGATATGCATAGGTCAATATTACGTATGTGTGCAAATGGCTACTGTGGTACTGTTATGTGCGTTAGTAGATGGAGATTTGGTGTTCTGTATTATAATGCACAGGTATTCACACAAGAATATATTTTAGACATGTAAGTGCATGCCAAATTTACTTTAGTATGCATGTGGGTATTAGTCCCGATGAGCCATATCCTGTGCCACAGGAATCACTGGGAGTCTTGGCATAGGAGCAAGACCATGTCCTATAAACAGCAGCTTGCCATCTTTCTGGGTATCGTGCCTGTAGAAGCAGCTGTCTTTGCGGTTTAAATGTTTAAATGTTACAAGTAGCTCATTTGCTCAGTGCTTCTCAAACCCATATGGGGTGTAAGGCTAGAAGCCTCAGTTCCATGTCCAGGCCTGCCTATATTTGCCATGTTGTTTAGCCACACTGCAACAGTTTTCACTCTGGAGCCATAATAAGGTGAGGCAATTCTTTGCTGCTACTGTTAGTACTTTGACTACATATCTTTTATTTGAAAGACTGCTTTCAGGACTATAGAAGGCTGGGTTTTACATTGTACTGTATTGCAGAAGCTTCCTCTGAGCTCTTGTGTATGTGTGACCAATGTGTTTGGATCTGGGAGACCTTTCCAAAAGGAGCTGGGGGCCTCTTGGAGCACAGAAGTGTGGATTCTTTCTTTTGATGGTGCTGGGGGTGTTTAATTAGGGACGTGTGGTGTGATGATGAGCAAAAATCTCTTCTGCATAAATGACTGGGGACCCAACCAAAAGGAAACCATTTTTCACTTTTATCAGTAAAAAGAAAATTAAGAACTAGAAGGCATCTGAGCTCCCTGAAGCTGCCTTTAACATATTCAGTGCAGCTCAGAGGAACATATGCAAAGGGGGTTCCCCAAGCCTGGAGAAGCTGAGTCTGCTCTAAGTGTTGCTTGTGCCAGTATCCTCCAAGAGGCTGTTTTGGCAGCTGAAGACTGCCATCCTATAACAGTTTGCCAAATAGGCTCCTTGTCTCCCAGGGGTGGGCTGAGAGCAGAGACTGAACAAAATATCTATGCCAACTCTGCAATACCCAGGGCAATGGTCCTCAGCTTTTCAGACTCAAGGCACCCCTCATTTGACTCAAGGCCCCCCTCCATAACTTTGAGTTGAACAGCACCCTATTTTAAAAAATGAATTTACTTATTACAGTGCTTTCCTTCTTGCAGAGGGGCCAGGCAGTGCGGGCAGGGGAGCCAGGCAGGGATGATCCTGACCCTGAACTTAGCATCATAGCAATCATAGAGAAGTTGGGCTCAAAAGGACTTCCAGAGGTCATCACGTTCAACCCCATGCCTGAGGCAGGATCATCCCTGTCCAACCCATCCTATACAAATCCATCATCTAACATCTTAGTTAAACTATCACCAAACCTGACACAACATAAGACATCACACCCTAATTTGCCACAGGTAAAGCAGGGGGGCCATGGCAGCCAAAGTCCTGCTTCTGTAAAAGGTTGTTAATATAATCTCTCACTTGCAGCACCCCAGGGTGCCCCAGCACCCTGGTGAAGAATTACTGACCTATGGATTCCCCTTACTTGAAGGTCATCCTCAAAGGCCAGAGGAGCTGGCTTTGCACTTACTTTGTACCACTGGAGCTAACCAAAATAGCTCTCTTTGGGCCAAGAACTTGGCCACTAATGGTCATTTCAACAAGATGAGAACGGAAAGGATGCCAGTGACATCTGCCATAGGTTAACTCCCTGTTGACTAGGGAGGAATCCAACAATGTTAATCCGGGCCTCTCTGAGTTTTATAGAAGTTTGATAATGAGGCTGGCAGTTAGGACTCTCTTTGGGATCGGTTTGTGATTCTGTCAGTGACTAACAATACGACCTTAGTCAAATCACTTAATTGGACTGTGCCTCAACTTGCTTTTCTGAGAATTGGATTCAATAACACAATACAAAAGAGTCACAAGAGTCTTGATGATCTAATGGTATAACCCTCACTTCTGGTGCTATAGACCACTCCATGGTGTCATGGGGTTCCCATGTTTTTGGGGTTACTCTGGCAGCAGGATATAAACTTACTTGCTCAGACATCAGATGTTGACTTGATTCAGAAATTACTGGCTGAAATCTCTGACCTATGTTATGCCAACAAGTTGCTCACAGTGGTTTCTTCTGGCCATAAAAATGCTAAACATTTGTTTCAAAAGACCAGGGCCCCATTTCCAAACAGCGGGCCCCTGACCTCTCTGTCCCTAAGCCTCAGTTGCTTCAGAGGAATAGAAGAAAGCTACTCCCGAGTTCCTGTTCCCCTCCCTCGTTGGCACACTTTGTATGGCATATATATATATATATATATATATATTTGAGGCTGCCTTTTACATAGTAATAATAATACATATATATATTGGGATATAACTCTTTATTTTAACTATATCTGCTTTTCTAAAGGTCAGAAACACATTCTCCAAACTGGGGCAAATAAGTGACCATTTGGGACCCTGCAAGAGGGCATTGTGCATGGTGTGTAGCATTGGTCAAGATATTGGGGAAGCTCCGATAGAAGCTACTCTGTAGAGGTTCAGAGAGGCAAGCATTTTTATAATATAATTTATCGGACCAACTATATAGTGGAAGGGAGCTACTGGGCAAGCTTTTGCACAGACCTGAGGAAGGGCACTTGATGCCCGAAAGCTTGTCCAACAGCTCTCGCATCCATACAGTTGGTTCAATAAAAGATATCACAAAAAATTCTTACTTCTTGGATCCTTCCTGGCCTATCATGGCTACAAGACTCCAGCCTTACTACAATGTAAAGGTACAGACAAAGTTGTGGAAGCTCAAAAGCTAGGAAAATAATTCCAGAAGTCACCTTGCTTGACATGATAGAAACCATGGTCCCTGCTTTCTAGTCTGCTTTTCCAACCACTAAATAACATTGGGGAAAATCCTGCTTTGATTTTCACCCTGTTCTACCTAGCAATGGGATGGAAGGAGCTGCAAGTTGATTAGAATTCAGTTCAGTGCAGATTAGAATTCAGTCTTAATGTCAACTAATTTCCTTATTTGATTGAAAAGAGATTATTCTTTTTTCTATAATTCTATGAACAGGTCATTAACATAATCATTTGAACTAACTATGTTAAATATAAACTGCACTTGAACAGTTTGGACTGCTTTTAGCATCTGATTAAGTAAGCCAGGACTGTCCAGGAGCAGGCAGGGGCTCTGGGCTCCCCCTTTCTCCTCCAGCTTCTGCTCCCACCCCAAGGGGCAGGAGGAGACAGAGCAGAGTGATACAGCTTGTGGGACAGCCTCATGGCACAGTGCATCAGGGGAGAGCCCACAGCCAGGGAGCTGAAGGTAGGTCGGGATTGCCTGGGCACATGCACAGTACAATGAGGGGTAAGTGCCTGTGCATGTGGTGTAGCGAGGAGGGAGGCATCTCTGTGCCCAGGGGTGCTGTGGCTTGTGCTAGTGCAGCCCACACAGTGGGCAGCCCCAGCTAGCGCAGCCCACAGGATGTGTGGCCCCAGCCACGAAGCACCTGGACAGCCTTGATGTGAGCTACTGCTTACGAAAGCTTATGCATTCCTGATGTAGTTAGTCTGCATGGTACAAACGTACCCTGATTTCTGTATGCTCTTTGCCATCTATCTCTAAACATGGATCTAATAAGTGAGAACTATTTTGACCCACTGTCATTAAAGCAGGCTCTGTGGCAAAAGGGCAGTGACGTATTATGCTATTATTACATTAACACTGACTTTGACTTTAAGTACTGACTTACATTTACTTAATCAGCATCACTGGCCTGCAGGTTATGCCTCGTTTTTTCAAATGGTACATTTCTTCCCAATAAACCTGAGTGAAGGATTTATGCTTGAAAACCTATAGAATATTCCCTTTGTTTCACCTCATTTAATGTTGTCTCCCATTACAATGACCGTATTCCTGCTAGCAGTGCATTCACTAAAAAGCTTTGGCAACTTTGTAGATGAATACATCCAAGAAGTTAGAAATCCTGGCCTTTCTTGTGGAAGGTAGTGTGCAAAGGAAACAACTTCCTTTTCTACCTTTCTCTCTGGTTATGTAATGCAACCTATTTCATTCTCAAAAAACAATTTTAAGTTGTCAAGTAGGGAGGCCCAGGTATACTAAATTATAAGGATCCACCAAATTGTAAATCAGTTCTCACTGCTGTAGTGCAAGGATGGAATTCACCTCTCCTCATATGCCTATGCACTATTTAAATCTTTCAACTAAGTCTCAAGTGAGACAAAAGTGGTGCATGTATTTATGCTGGCACTTCATAGGAGGGGTGAATTCCACCCCTCCCCTATATCTTAGGGACTTATATCATGCCTTCTGCGTTTTATGAAATTATAAAGACTACCAGCTGAGATATGATGAGGTGTAGTAAAAGTCAATCCTACACTTCCCTGTCTGCAGAGGACACAATAACTGTTCTTTTGTCTGTCTGTTTTTAACAATTTTCTACTACTGTGCACTGCCAACGAAGTGATCATTTGTATTTGGGTGAATGGCCAGTGTGTGTGTACATCACTGTGTCCTTTTGATAACATCTGTTGCTCAGAGATATCAAAGCCCCACTGCTCATAGGCAATAGGTAGCCCAAGAAACCCTCACCACTTACAGTCACAAGAATTAAAAAAAATAGAAACTAAGGATGACAGGGAGTACAAAGCACAATGTTGCCCTCAGTTTGTTACTTGCTCAACATTGCTAAAACCGGCTAACAGATATTCTATTATAACTCAGGAAGTAGGGGGCACATGTATTTGGAGAGAGTCCCCATTTTGGGACTCGATCCACAGAAAGACTGAGGGACTCAAGTGCTACTTTTAGGTGACACTGCAGCTGCCTAATCCTTATAGTGGCGCAATTCTCTCCACACTAGTCCATCGGTAACGTTCATTAGACAATTCACTGCCTGGTTCTGGGGCTGCACAGAACCAACCATAGTTATGGTGATAACAAGAAAGAGAAAAATGTAAATCATAAATTGAAGAGAGAGCCACTAGAAGGAAAAATTCTACTGCAAACTAGAAATAGCGATCTCGCCACTGAAATGGAAGCCTTGAGGTTTCCATCCCATTTCACTCATGTACATGGCTTAATGAAACACCCTGTTTCTGAATGTAAAGCTTCACTGTACATAAGGTTAGACTCCTTTCTACAGACAGAAGAACAAGGAAAGGTCTGCTTCATCTCAGGAGTAAGGGTGCTCTTATGGATCCAATTAATGAACATACAGGGTCTGGCAAGAAGGAACAAAACTTGTAATAGTTATGATTATTTGATGGCAGCTGGAGTTAAGTTTACTTAGAGACCAATAAGCGAGTGTGGTATGAAACGAGAATCTGGGCTTGTCAGACTTGAGGACAGTGAGAGAAACGCCGTGCAGTGAGACACTGAATGCACTTTCCACCTCTGAGTGCTGCAGCTGATGCAAGACTGAACGCCTATGTGATGCCCCCCATGTATGGTCTGCCTTTGGGAGAGAGCATGCAAAATGAATGCTTCTTATTGATAGTGGCTGAAAAAAAATACAGATTTCTCTTTCCCTGTGATATAGCAGCACCGTGAATGGAAAACAAAGCATAATGAAACACTGCACTTATTTCATTAGAGGGTCTAAAAGACCTTGGTAAATATTAATACATTAAATCTCTCTACAAGAGATGGGACCTGAACCAAAACCCCAGGCAAATCACTCACATAGTGTAGGGAGCTTTGGGAAAGAAGAATTGCCATACCAGGTAAGACCAGCGATCCATATATCTAAGATGAATCTATCCGTAGCTCCTGTTACCACAGTATCCAAGCAGCTCAAACTATTCTCAGCTCAGGAATAACTATTAACCCCACGGTAGATGAAGAACAGATGCACAGAGAGACAAAGGGTCTGTCCATACTGACATGGTCCATGCTAAGGTCACCCTAAGCCCTGTTGTTATCTGTCTATCCCATGATTCTTCTCATTTGATTCCTTATGGTAGTCTACTCTAAGACTGGGACCAGGGAATCTGGGATACAACTTAGTTGCCCCTCAAGAAATATGATGGTTTTGGTATTGGAAAGGCAGCTCTCAGGGCTCACACTGATTGAAAATGGCCTCAGCATCAACCCTAACTATTAGCATAGGCACATATTAAAATATTTCCATGGTTAATAGGTACATAAATATCATTGAGGGCCAAAGTGACCTGCTTATGATGAAATGGTAAGTGTGTGACCAAGGATAAAAACTGAATTACTGTCTCTTTAGTCTCAGGGTAGCTCCTTAAACATTGATCCATGCTCTTATGTCTAGTATCCTTTTAAAAAATAGCTAGTTCCAGCTACTACAGGGAACTGAAACCCTATGGGTGACTTTTCTGGGATAATCAGTCCTCAGGAAAGATTCTACTGAATAGGCAGAGTATAATACATGCATTTATATCGCTTCCAAAGTTTTGATGTTGTTGTTTTTCAAGTTTTTTTTGGTTTTGTCATAGGATTGATACTAACCCTGGATGTGATATTTAGTAGAATCAGCACAAGCAATGTTTTTCCTTTTGCCAGCAGTGATGATTTCAACAAATCTGCTTGGAACAGAGCACAAAGATGCAGGATGGAGCGATCGTAGAGAGGTGGACAAGAAGGAGATCTTTCTATTTCTCTTGGCATTGGTGCACATGAGGCTTATACACTAAACTGCATCAGTACCAAATCCATCCAAGGTAGGAAGGATGGTCATCTAGGTGAAGCACGGGCCTTTGAGATCTGGGATCAGATGAGGGTTCTGGCAAAGATTTCATATGTGACATTAGGAAAATCGCCTAACCTCTCTGTGACTCAGTTTGCTCTGTGTAATCATTGTGGTATTAATACTTTTTCTACCTTTTGGTTTGTCTAGCTTAGATTTTAAATTCTTTGGGGCAGAAACTGTCTTTTATAGATGCATGGTACAAGGAGGCCTCAATCTCTGTTGAGGACTGTAACTCCTACTCCAGTACAAATTTATACCAGTGTATTCACCTGCCAACATCCTGAGAGCCACTTTGCATATGGACTCAAGGTCTTTGCTCCTGGAACAGACAGATTTAAGGAGCTGAGAGAGATACAATCCTATTGCCTCTAAAAGGACACCCCTGCCTTATGTTAGTTTTAATTAAACCAGCAAAATAGCTCCTCTATCTGCCCAAAGGGCATTTTTTTCCTTAAACATTTTTCTTCCTTAAGCAGCTCAAGCAAGTACCTGCTTCATCCACCCAAGTTTTCATCTCATCTTGCCCCCACGTGAAAGGGCATCGTGTACCCTGTCAAAGACTATTGAGGGCTATGTCCCTTGGCTCTCTTCTTGAGGCAAGTGTGCAAGTGGTATCTTGGGCTCAGCTGCATTCACGCCTTTGAAATTTGATTTGTCCCCTGGTCCTGTTGCCTGCTATGCAGAGTGGCTGTGGGCGGTACTTTCATGTTGATATCCCAATTGGTAATCACATATATTTCAGGAATGCACTGTAATACAACCTGTCTTATTGTTGACAGCCAGAAGTTTCCATGAAGTTCATGCCTCCTTTTCCATCTATTGTTTGTTTACTTTTGTAGTGAGACATAATTGTGAACAGGTGTGCAAGGAGGCATTGTTACACCAATGTTCCACTGCTGATATAGAACAGAAGAAGGGACTTCCAGAAGAAGAGATTTCTCTTGCCATTCTTTGCTGGCTGTCCTTATATATCCATCATTGCCTGGTATATTACCCAAGGGCAAAGGTCTGACCAACTTCTAAGTAGGCACCATGCCATCATAACAGATGGGCATAAATGGGGTAGCCAAGAAGCCATGTATGTACATCAAGTGTTTAAGGGTTGGATTCCCAGCCAGGAACGTCGGCGCAGCTGTCCACCCTTCATTTACGTGCCTATAGTTTAGGGGGATCTGGCATTGCTAATCCAGCTTTAGAGTGGTTTATCTTTCAAAAATTAAAAATAGCTTGCCCTGATACGTAAGGAGAGTTCAGTCTTGGCCCCTTTTGAATCAGTGGGGTTGGATGCGCAAATGGGAGGGGGCCTAGGGTTAAAGTGAGGTGGGAGAGGACCTCAGCTTCCATCTGTCTTGCTGAGGGAGGTTCACGCTGGAATTGCATGAAGAATGCTTCTATAGTCTAGCCAGCTCTTGACAGGATGGACTAGAGAGGCTTTGGGGCTATGAGGCCAGCCTGCACAAGTGTCCATTCTGTTGTGGGTAGCAAGGGCATGACTCTTGGATCCATATTCTCACATCCTTCAGCTGACCGGGCTATAAGCAGGCCCCATTGTTCATGATTTAGGTCCTGCCCCACAATCATGAGAGTGTTTGCATTTGGATCTTCGGGCTCCAAAACCTTCTTAAATAAACCTGTGTTTTGTTGCAAATGCCAAGAATCCCAGGAACAACAGATGTCGTACCTGGGCCTGTGATCCTTCAAAAAGATGTATTTGTATCCCTGAGGTTTTGCGTGTAGTTTGCAAAGCCTTTCAGACGGACACCTTCAGGATAAATGGTAGAAGGCCCTGTGTGTGTCAGATTTCACTCTCATCAGATAAGATGTTGAACTTCCAAAATCACTTTGAAGGGATTTAAAGGCATTTAGGCATCAAGGGCTGGATCCAATAAAGGCCTTTAAATGGCTAAAAGTCAGTCCATGAACCATTAGGGACCTCGCGCTAGGGCTGGCATCCAAGCATAGGAGGTAGGTGCCCAGGTACCCAGTGCACTGCCTAGGAAGAGATGGGCACTTCAAAATGGACTTCAACAGAGTCAACATGTTGAGTGAGGGGTGCATCTGAAGCCCCGCTACTGTCTGGGACCCAGGTACCTTTGCTAACTTGAGGGCCAAAACAGAGAAGCCTGTCTTGAGGGTGGGCTGTAATTTTCATTTTTCAAAGAAATAAGTAGGGCTAACTCGTTTCTTTTAAGGAGAGAGTGGTGCCCAGCTTCTATGTAATAGAACAGTGATTAGAGCACTCGCGGGACAAGGGAGATTTTGGTTTAACTTCCACCCTTGGCTCGACGGGATTAAATTTACATATCCCACCTCTCAGGAGAATGCAGCCTCATCAGGCTGTAGGCTGGTCTTAGTAAAGGCACCTTTCTGGGTGAAGCTGCTTTACCCTGCAGCAAAGAATTCAAGGACAGTTGGGCCAGAGGAAGTGAATACAACTCTGTTGCCTTATGGTAGGAGGAATCCAAAGTTCTGGTTTCTACTCTACAGACTCTCTCTAGGTACCATATCCAAACAGGACGTTGGTGACCATGGTCTTTCACAGATCTCTTCTCTTTGAGGCAGACAAAATTTCCAGTGCCGATGCATTCATCCATTTAGATAGGCTCTTGGCATAAGTCAACCTCTGTCTGCCACAATCTCTCCTTTCTTCAGTCTTTCCCGTTTCAACCAGACTTGCAAATTCCTTTTTCCTCGTAATGTGCCTGAGAAACTCCAACTGTCTCTCTGTGATGTTAATCAGCAGCTTCCTCCTGCAGCCTGCTCTGAACAGACGATCTTCATTTCAAGTGTGACGTCTCCAACATACCTTCAAGATGCGCCTTAAGAACCACATCTCAGTTGGTTCAGTTCTCTTTTCCATACTTGGTGATATTGTCCAGCATTTCTGATGCATACGTGAGGACTGGTATAACATAGCAATCCAAACCTCTTAACTCTGTCCCCATAGAAATGTTACTATTTGTCAATATCCTTTTCATTGTCAGAAATCCTTTTGCCATTCCTATTCTCCATTTTATTTCATGATCACATTTACCATCTGATGTTATCCAGCTCCCTAAGTAGTTAAATTTATTGACCTGCCTTATTTGTTCCTTTTCCACTTTGATATTGCATACTGGAATTAACTTCTTCTCTGTAATTACCATGACTTTCTCTTTTTCTACTGCTAATACTTAGACCCTTCTTCTCGCTTTCACTAACAATTTTATGTAAAATTCCTTGCAGCTTCTCTTCTGAATCAGCTATTAAGACTGTGTCATCAGCATAATGCAAGGTGTTCTAATTCTGTCCACCAATGATCAGCCCTTGTAAATCTCAGTCTCCCTCAGTATTTTCTCACTGTGCAAGTTGAACAGGTCAGGTGAAAAAACACAGCCTTGCCTCACGCCTCTCTTAATTTGGATGAAATCACTGGGCACGTCCAGACAAGCGTGGCCATGCGGTATGCAGCGCCACTTGCTATACAGTCAGGTGTCCTCTGTGCTGCAAGGGTGCGCTGCCCATGCATGCACTGCATCACTTTTTTTTCCATGGGTTTTCTTGACCCCTGGATATCCAATCAAAAAAACCCACGGGAAAAAAAAGCAGAGCAGTGCATGTATGGGCAGCACGTGCTGCTGAAAAGTGGAGCTGGGCTGCCCAGAGCTCCCCTGCAGCTGCCAGCCAGGCCCAGGCTGGCAGGATCGCTGCTGCTGTAGCTCCAGGAAGCCCCCAGGACCCAAGGTAAGGCTGCTGGGGCCAGCACAGTGCTGGTCCTAGCTTCCTCTACCTCCCCCAGAGTAACTTGCCATGCGCCAAAGTGTGCATGGCATGGGTGTTCCCCAGGGACAAACAGCTGCGGCACAAGGTGCCCTGCTGCTATTTATCCCTGGGGAACCAAATGTTGGCACTCGTCTGGACATGACCGCTTAGTTCATTTTCTACCTTCACTGCTGCAGTTTGGTCCCAATAGAGGTTTCTTAAAATTCTCAAGTCTTTAACATCAATAGCCCATTCTTCCAGCATTTTCATGAACTCATGCTTGACTCTATCAAAAGCTTTGGTATAGTCAATAAGCCACAAAAAAGGTCTTTTTCATTTCTATTGCCCTCTCCAAAAGCATTCGTACCATGAAGCTGGCGTTTCTTGTACCTCGATCTTCAACAAAACCACACTGAACTTTTGCAATCTCTGGTCTTATTCTACATCTAGCTCTTATCATCAAGATCTTTAATAGGATCTTTGGCACATGGCTCGTTAAACTGATGATTCAATGGAGTTCACATTCAATGGCTCCAGATCTTTTGGGGAGTGCAATAAAAATTGATTTACTGAGGTCCTCAGGTATTTCTCCACTTTCATAAATCTTATTGCTAACAGTTGTTAACTTTTCTATACCAAACTCTTCCAAATATTGTATTTGTTCTACTGCAATCTCATCTGATCCTGTAACTTTATAGGTTTTCATTTGGTTGATAACTGCTGTAAGGACTTTCTATGTATTTTACATTGAACAGTCATTGTATTAAACACAGCAGCAAGCTTTGGAATTGGACAGGGACCCAGCAGGTCAGTGTCTCAATGATTTATCTCTCTCTCGAACTTTTTTTTGGCATAGTGGCATGATTTTGGCAAGATAACTAGAACTTGCCTATAGCTTGGGGCTCGGGACAGACATTACACATCAGCTGGTTTAAGTGATCAGAAACTGATTTAAACCTGTAACACAACAGATGTTCAGTGCACATAAACCAGTTTGAAAATGGCTGAAACTGGTTTGAGATATACCTGGATGAATGTAGTATCAGACTTAATTGATTTGGGTCAAACTGGTTTATGCAATGTCTGTCCCAGACCCCTTGCTGGTTTAAGATAAACCAGATACCCCCAGCATCCCAGCATGCTCTCTGGGCTGGATGGGGCTCTTTGCTCCACAGCAGAGCTGGCCCCTCCCCCCTGCTCCCTGGCTCCAGCTCCAGAACAGACTGCAGGCTGCCCCTCCCCACCCCCTCACTACTGCGTACTAAGCAGGAATTGCCCCCTTCCTTGTGCCTTGCTGAGAGGTGTCTGTGTATTAGTTAGCAGACCACATGCTGGCTATGGTCCGTGCTGAGTCAACAGGTAGCTGGTAATGTCTCTCTGTTGTTTTCTTAATGTGGTGATAAACACTGAGTTAGGGGGTGATAAACACTGTTATCAATTCCCTGCTGGGCTAATCAGAGTGTCCTGCTGGGGTTTGGCCAAACCCTGCTTCATCTCTGTACCGTGGAAAGGAAGAGAGGGCTGCTCTAACACCCCTTGGCTTCTAGCCTGAGCCACTGCAGACATGTGCCTGCATGTCTGGTATATCTGTGCAGTTACAAATTGGCTCAGCCTAACCAGGTTAGACTAACCTGCAAAGACTGAATCAACTGTGGGGAGAGGTGGACACACCGGAAGGCAGGGAACAACTACAAGCAGACCTGGACAGGTTGGACAAATGGGCAGAAAACAAGATAATGCAATTCAACAAGGAGAAATGCAAAGTGCTGCACCTAGGGAGGAAAAATGTCCAGCACACCTACTGCCTAGGAAATGACCTGCTGGGTGGCACGGAAGCGGAAAGGGATCTTGGAGTCCTAGTGGACTCCATCGTGAACATGAGTCGGCAGTGTGACGAAGTCATCAGAAAAGCTAACAGCACTTTATCGTGCATCAGCAGATGCATGACGAACAGAACCAAGGAGGTGATACTTCCCCTGTATCGGGCGCTGGTCAGACTGCAGTTGGAGTACTGCATGCAATTTTGGGTGCCACACTTCAAGAGGGATGTGGATAACCTGGAGAGGGTCCAGAGAAGGGCCACTCGTATGGTTAAGGGCTTGCAGGCCAAGCCCTATGAGGAGAGACTGGGGCACCTGGACCTCTTCAGCCTCCGCAAGAGAAGGTTGAGAGGCAACCTTGTGGTTGCCCATAAGTTCATCACGGGGGCACAGAAGGGAATTGGTGAGGTTTTATTCACCAAGGCGCCCCTGGGGGTTACAAGAAATAATGGCCACAAGCTAGCAGAGAGCAGATTTAGA
>NW_005842623.1:900651-913690 GCF_000455745.1 Alligator sinensis | reverse complement strand
GCTCTACCCTCCCCTGGGGGTCTTCAAGAGGAGGTTGGATATGCATCTAGCTGAGGTCATCTAGACCCAGTACTCTTTCCTGCCTATGCAGGGTGTCAGACTCGATGATATATTGAGGTCTCTTCTGACCCTAGCATCTATGAATTCAGGTTCAGGCATTTTGAATGCCTGCCCTTAGCCTGGGAGTTAGTGGATGATCCTAGGACATATAAGGCAGTGGTTCTCAACCTTTTTTGTACCAGGACCCATTTGC
Source organism: Alligator sinensis (assembly GCF_000455745.1). Taxonomy (NCBI): domain Eukaryota; kingdom Metazoa; phylum Chordata; order Crocodylia; family Alligatoridae; genus Alligator; species Alligator sinensis. Next base: position 913,437 of record NW_005842623.1, on the reverse strand, counting down.
AAAGATCGCTGGCTTGTCCTGACCCACCCCCATGGCCCTGCCAGTGCCTGACCCAGTCTCCCACCCTCCCTGCCCTGCTGCAGCCTTTATGCCTGGCCACCTTCCCCAATGCCAGCAGGCACCTTCTCCCCCCGCCATTCCCTCCACACACACACACACACACACACACACACACACACACACACACACACACGTGTGTGTGCATGTATGTCTGATATGAAGTAAAAATCAGGGCAAATTTGCACATTATAAACCAGGCAAAGTGCATATATCTGAGGTGCAAATCCACACTGCCTTCTGCTTGACTTCAGATTAACAGAGCTAAGGTCAGCTCTCTGACTTCAGCCTAACCTAGCAAATGTCCTGTCTCCAGGCCAGTGGTTCTCAACCTTTCTGGACTCCAGGTGTCCTTCACTAGACTCAAGGCTATGTGGCTCCATAGCTATAGATGCCAGTGCCTAGCTGTTCACAGAGGGGCCCAGGCTGGGAGAAGCCAGAGTCTGTGCTTTTTGACTTAGTTGATCTGCTCATCTCTTCACACCTCATCTATCCCCTCACACCTCAGGGTGCCTGAGGCTGTCCGTAGCTGGGATTCACTGCTCTAGACTGCTGGAGATACCCTCAGGACCTCAGCTAGTAGCACAAAGCAGCTGGTGGCATGGAGGGGCAGGCATTGGCACAGAACCAGAGCTGCTGCTGCCAGGGGAAGGGGTGAGTGGACCCCTGTAGCATGACCTGGGATGGGCATTACCAAGAGCTAACTGGAGCTGGGTTGATGGCTGGGGAGCTGGAGTCAGGGCCCTGCAATGAGCTGGCCTCTGTGCAGCCAGTGGGAGCGGCACAGCGCCTGCACAGTGGGGCAGCCAAACCCCCATACCCATGGAGAGCAATGAGGTTGCACAGCTCAGCACCAGCCATGGATGCTGGGAGGACGGGTCCCTGCTACAGCCCCCTGGAGACCCCGCGGACGAGCAGTGCAGCTGAGCTACAGTGGTGAGGGGCCGGCGGGCTGGGCTCAGGCCAGGGGCAGGCGGCGCTGCAGCCTAGTGGGCTTGGTGGAGCCCCAGACTCACCTGGCTCTAGCCGCTGACCTGGGATGGAGAGTGATGGGGCACAGCACACACACCAGCCCCCTGCACCTCAACAGTCAGTACTGTAGCAAGGGAGGGGTGAGTGGGGCGACTGTCCCGGGTGCTGAAGTGAAGGGGCACCAACAGGTGAGTTATGAGTCAATATTTTTTGATAGATATTTCAAAAAAATTTGGCTGATATGGCTGATAATGTCACTTATAAATGTTGCATGCATGTGCACAGCTGTAGCTGCAGCATGCACCCGGCCAGCCTGGCAGCTTGGAGAGCAGCATCCAGCTGATGAGTCTGTTGGGGGGGGAAGAGACAGGGGGAGGGAAGTGGCATGATAGGGGGCAGATCGAGGCCTCCTGATGAGGGAGGAGGGGGGCTGGGACTGGGGCAGGTGTTGCCCAACCAGGGCAAGACACGGGACAGAGCTGAAAGCGACTCACCCGGGAGGTTGTGCAGAGTAGAGGGAAGGCTCCCACCATTGTGTGCACCTCCAGGCAAGCATGGGGGGGAGGGTGGGAGGATGTGCCCCAGGATCTGTTCATGGGGCAAGGACAGGCTGCCACTTCAGGCTTGCCCCAGATGCCAAACTTCCTTGCTACAGGACTGCCAACAGTTCCCAAGCCCTGGCCCTCCCCCAGCTTCTCCCATACTTACCTTTATCCAGCTCCAGGGGCTGCTCCCACAACCCTGCCTGGCTGTGCTTGCCATGCCCCAAATAGCCCCTTGCAGGCTGGAATGCTGCCAGACTGTAAGGGAAAACCCATGCTTTCGCACATTTTTCTGACACTTGCTCACGGCCCTTTGAAATATTCTTTCGACCCACTTTTGGGTCATGACCCATGGGTTGAGAAACACTGGTGTAAGGCATCATTTTGAACTCCTCATTTGAGGAGGGGGTTAGACCCAGGTGTCCTACTTTTGGGGTGAATATTCGAACTCCCATGATATTATGTTTTAGCTGGACAAGAGTGCATTCTTCTCCAGCCATGATGTACAAGAGTGAGCCCTGCTCAGTCTTTCAAATGAATGGCTGAGGATGTCTATCCTTAGAAGAATATTCTGCACTGTGGATCTCCAGTAGACTGAGGCACATAAGCTTCAGAAAGTGGTGGGAATTCAAACACATCTACTCTGTCAGTTTTTATCATTTCCTATTGGCTTGCTCCAGATGCGCTTCCTCTGGCCCAGCTGTGCTAGCTATTCTGGATCTAATTTTGAGACACCTAACTGAAGGCAGTATATTATTTCATTGCCTCACTGTTCTACCAGTTGAAGTGGTTTTCCTGCCATCAAACCTAAACCTGCTTTCCTGGAGCTCTATGCCATTGATACATATCCTGCTTTCTGCAGCAATGGAGAAAAAGTGTTCTTCCTTTTCTTTATGGCATGTGTCTGGGTTTGGCGTGTGTGAAACAGAGCAAGGGTATGGGATATGAGGAAAGTGGGATGCACGCTTTCTCATCCCAGCTATTTTGTGTGAATTTCCATTAAGCGGGCACACTTGGAAGGAACAGTTGAACAGAATGGTTGGAGTTGTTTTCTTTGGCATCTCTAAACCAATAATGGTAGATGCCAGTGAGCATAATGAATAGGAGATAGATCACTAAACCAGATATCTGGTTCAATGTTCTTCCTAAAACATCCACTCCTGCCACTGTCAGAGACAGGGTACTGGGCTAGATGGACCATTGTCTGACCCTTTAGGGCGCTTCTTATGAGAGCACCTACTAGAATGAGTGAGATAGCGTAGCCTGCTTAATCTGAGACTCCTGCCAGGGGTTAGGATGTCTAGGATCTGGTTCTGGACACCTAAAGCTATAGCTAGGTGTCAATGGGATTTAGGTTCCTTCAACACATTACCACTACTGAAAATCCCACTGTACCCTTTTCTATATCTTTAGCACATAAATACTTTTACAATTTTGGCCTTAAATAACTTAGGCACCTAAGTCCTATTTTCAGATTTTCAGAAGTGATTTAGGCACTGACATGTGATCTCTAAAGTTACTTAGGTACCATTGAAAACATCATTCTGGATTTGCATATTGTACTTTATCTTTCCTGCTCATGTTTTATGATTCTTATGCTATCCTAATAATTTATGTATATAGTCAAATTAAGCTTTGTAGAGCATTTCAAGCTGGGGTTTGCATGAAAGCTGCATGAGAAAAAGTGAACTTTTACATTCATTCAGAGACCTAGGCTAGACTCTGTTTCATCCACTAGACATGTCATGTGTAACTGTCAGCAAAGTCCAACCTTACCTAACAAGGGCCAGGGTCATCATCCCAATTTTGTTCTACATTTTCTGACTGTCATCCTGGTTCTTATTAGGGGCTGCCTCCCTTCCAGAATGGACATTGAATATGAACAGATGGAAGGCTCTTCAGTCTGGGATGTTTTTTGCCTGAAGACCAAAGTATTGGGAAAAAAAACCTACTCTTGTCATTTACTCTATTGATGACTGCACAAGGCTTGCATACACTGAGGAAAAACTCCACACCATACTGGATCTCTTCACAGAAGCTTACCAAATGTTGGGTCTCTCTCACAACCTTAAGAAGACTAAAATGCTCTATCAGTCACCTCCAGGCCATAAATGTGAACCACCTCCTCAAATGACCCTCAAAGGAAAGATCCTGAAGGTAACTAAGCACTTCCCTTACGTTGGCAGCCACCTCTCTCAGGGGTGATGAGGAACATCACCCCTGAGAGAGGTGATGGTAACACTGATGAGGAACATAGGCACTGACTTTTTTTTTTTGCTGGTAGGTGATTACAGACATAAAAAAAAAACCCAACAAAAAAACAAACCCCACACCTCCCTCCCAAATGGTGCTTAACTTGGTGCACTCCAGTACCGAGCCCCATGCATGCCCAGAAGAGATGGCACATAACTTCCACCCAGTTCTGTAGCATCGTTAAAGATTGGGTGCTTTAGGGGGGCTTTTTTTTGCCACTTTCATCTAATAGCTGATTCAGTCAGCTTTAACTACAAGTGCAAAAAACCCCGCTGAAGCACCCAATTTTTACAGACGCTGCAAAGCCGGGTTGAAGAAACACGCTGCTTCTTCCAGTAAAGCACTTTCTGGGTTTTTTTTTTAACATCTGCTAGCAAGGCTTAGTGGGTGCTGAGCACCCACTAATATTTTTCAGTGGATGCATGAGCCCCAGAGCACCCATGGAGCTGGAGCCTATGATGAGGTGATTCAGGACATGATCAAGTTCCTCCTTCAGGAAATTGCTTAAGTGTCTTTTTAATGATCACAATCTTTGGAAAGATGCTAAAATCCAGGTCTACAACGAAGCCATCATCCCCAGGCTCCTTTATGGATGTGAAACCTGGGTGACCTACCATTGTCATCTCAAGATCCTAAAGAGGGATCACCAACAATGCCTCCAGAAAATCCTCAGCATTAAACAGGAAGAACGCTGCACAAACACCTTGCTGATGCCAAAGTTACAGCATTGAATCAGTGATCTTCAAGCACCAACTTCACTGGACCAACATTGTGCATGAATGCCCAATTCTCGACTCCCAAAACAAGACTCAAAGGTGAGTTGCAGCCTGAGATCTTGTAGAAGCCAGAGGAAATGCTGCAAGGACACATTGAAGGGGTACCTCAAGAAATTGGACATTGGCCTCAAGAGCTGGGAGGAGGTGGCTGCTAACCAACTCAAATGGTACCATAACTTCAACCAAGCTGCAGTCTGCTTCAGGGTAAAGCGTCTGGCTCTCAAAGCAGACAAGAGAGAGCAGAGGAAGGAAAAGAAAGAAATCCAAGCTTAATGCCTACTTTTCCCTGTGGAAAGACCATCACCTTCTGTGGATGGATCTGTGGCTCAGGGATTGGACTTTTACGTCACCTCAAGACCCATCAATGAATCACAATAGAGATCATTCACAAATGGAGGGATTGCCAGTGATGAACTCAAAAGTCTCAAAAATTCAGAAACCAAATAAAAAGAGCCCAAAGGCATTACTTGTGGAAAAAAATCCTTATGATTTTTTTCAGGCCAGAGTCAAGGATTTTTTTCCTCTTTGGTGTTGGCAGAACTAGGCATTGCAATGTCACAAGTCTGAATGGTTTCCGCGTTCACAGACTTTTGCCAACTTTGGCATTCCAGATAAGGCTCAGATGTAAAGCCAATATGGTTTCCAACATATTTAGGGTATGAATAAAAAGTTTCCGTTGTGATAATGTAAGGGGAGCACTGGTTCTGAAACATGCTTGAGTTGCCGTATACCCCCAGTCAGTAGAGTGCTCATGCACATAGTTCATAAGCCAAGTTCTACGACTACATAGAGCATTACCCAAAATGTCATGTGTCATGTATTTGACCTCCTGGCAGTCACTGACATAAAGTTTACCTCATAGCTACTATTTTCCTAATAAATTATTCTTAAGATTTGTTTTTCAAGTTTAAATGGAAAATCCCAAATTGTGTCATAAGAAGAATAAACACTCCTACATGTTTAACGTGTTCTGTTTTCCATTGCTTTGCTGCCAATGTCTGGGGGTGAATTTAAAAAAAAACAAAAAAACAAGGAAGCTGAGAATAGGACAGTATTGTAGCCAGCCTGCAGTGGCCTGGTACTATGTGGCACTGCATTTATTCAGTTGTTGTCCCTAATATAATGAAAAAAACCTAGAAAATAAAAGGTTTCACTTTGATCAGTGAACACTATTATCTTGGTCCTGATGAGATGCTGGAAGGACTGTCCTTTGGTGTTAGAAATATAATTGGCTTGTACAGTGCCAGATGTACCACATGCAGTTTAAGATGGCTTTGTATCCTGCACATCTGGATATTGAGACATTGTGCTTAAAGTATACCATAAATCGTTCATCAGAATTCCCCGTGAACAACCACTGAAATCTGTGCTCGGGGTCTTCACAGATTTGAACTCAGACTTGTTTCTCAGTAAAAAGCAGAAAGGAAAGGGAGAAAGGACTATGGGGCCAGATTGAAAAAACTTATTTAGGTGACTAAATTCCCACTGAAATAATTATTGCTATCAATTTTCAAGCATTTAAAACCAATCAAAGAGAGTTTAGCTCCAAAATATCTTAATCCCCATTCAGGGGCAAAGTGTAGGGGGTGCATGCGGGTGCACATGCACCCACTGAGCATGGCAGTGCACACTGTACAAAAAGGCTGACACTGCGGGTGTTCGCTGACCTTAGGTTGGCGCTCACCACCACCCCTTCCCACCTGACTGTCTCTATCTTGGGGCAGTTGATTGTCTGCATTGATTATTTCCTCTCCTTAGTCTGTGGTTCTGTAGGTGTTAATGATTTAATGGGCAAGGATTAACTCCTACAAAACCACAGACTAAGGAGAGGAAATAATCAATACAGACAATCAACTGCCCCAAGGTGCAGGGCCCCAGAACCCAGAACCCCCCTGCATCCCCCCGACAGCGGGCAGGCATCGTGGCCACAGCAGGGGCTAGGAGGCCTGCAGCTTTCACCCTGCTGTGCCTTAACACACACAATGTCACCCATGTCACGAGTTTTACTTGTCTGCAGCTTGAGGTGCAGTTTTCCCCAAACCTCTGCACTTATCTCCTTGAAACTTGGCAGGCTTTGTGGCCTGAGAAGGGGTCACCACCCCTGCAGTTTTCAGCCTGCTGCACTTTAACACACACAGGGTCATCTATGTCACAATTCTTGCCTGTCAGCAGCTTGAGGTGTAGTTCCCCCCAAACCTCTGCATCGATCTTCTTGAAACTTGGCAGACTTCATGGCCTCAGCAGAGGCCACCCTGCACTTTTCATCCCAGTGTGGTGTAACATATACATGTGACATGAGTTTAGCTTTCAAGAATTTGAGGTGCAGTTCCCCAAGAACCCCTATACCGATCTTCTTGAAACTTGGCAAGCGTCATGCTCTTAGTAGAGACTACCATCCCTGAACGTTTCATCTACATCAGACAAAAAACAACAAAGTTATAGATATTTCATTGATTTCCCATTATACCCTATGGCCGGATCTCCAAAGCTTCGGAGCCGCTTCAGCTGGATCGAAGCAGGAACCCTGTCCGGAGCTCTGGATCAGATCCCTGGCATCTGAAGTGGCCAGATCTGAAGCTGGATCGAATAGCTGCCTACTCACACAGGCCTATTAGGCACTTAAAAACTGTGTGACACTAATGCCTCAGTAGTGAGCTAAAACTCCACCCAGAGTGCTTGCCTTTAAATTTTCCACAATAGGCCTGTGTGAAGTGGCTAGTATTCACTTTGGATTTGGCTGATTCAGAGTACAGTGATTCGATTTGGTGATTCGAATCTCTGCCCCGAATCAACTTGGCTGAATCTGATTTGGAGATTCGGCCGCTGCCAAATTGGCTAAATCGCTGAATCAAACAGGCCCATCCCCAACCAGCTCTCCCAGTCCCATCAATGGCTGCCCTGCCCAGCCCCAGCATCCCAGCACTTTGAAAAAAAAAAGCCCACACAGCGACTCCTGCCAGGTGGTGGGGGGAGATCCCTGCTGCCCCCCACTGCCCTGCACTGCATGGGGGGCTCTGCCATGAGCCCTCAGAAGTCCCAACAGCTGCTGCAGCAGCCAGTGAGTGCAGGACTTTCTTTTTCTTTTCAAAGAGGCGGGACAATTGAGCCAGGCTAGGTAGCCATTGACAGGGCTGGGAGAGCAGGCAGGGGATGAGGCCTAGAGGGGGTCTCCCCATGGCCCCCTCCACCAGGCCCCGCCACTTACTAACATGGCATCTGGGTCCAGCTGCTTGTGGTGGTGAGCAGGGACTGCCCGAGTCTCTGAATCTCTCCGAAGCACTCTGAAACTTTCCCAAATTGATTTGGACCTTTTTATTGGTCTCCTGATTTGATTTGGATTCAAAGATTTGGCTGCCAAATCAGGCTAAATCTCCTCTGAATTGAATTGGCACCTGAAGCTTCGCACAGCCCTACTCCACAATACCATGTCTACACCATAGTAGCAGCATGTCCAGGCTGGGATGTTCCTCAATAGATCCTGCCTGTCTACTCAAGAATGCCTGTTCCAAAACTGGAAATATGCCACTGAAGATAGCTGTTCAGTGAAGATGCTCTGGCGTATCCCTCTTCAGCCTCCTATTGGAGCTTGGGTTAAAGTCCCCGAGCCAGTGAATATGTAACGAGCACAGATACTAACAGCTTCAACTGAAGAGTGGGAAGAAGACTCACCCAGTAACAGAGGGACCATATTATTGGTAAAGGAATCCAGGATGGGGGTGCTGCAACCTTGTGTGCACATATGCTCATGTACCTCACTCTCTCCCAACCCCATGGTTCCCAGAAGCCCTGATGGTGGGGGCAGAGTGGGGCATGATGGAAACCATGGAGGCCCCGTGCAGGTACCTGACACCCAGTCCCAGGCCCTTTCTCTAGCTTGCCCTGCTCTGGCCAAACCCTGCCCCAGGCAGGATGAGCAGTGCCCAGCCAAACGCTTTACTGCTCACCCCCCAGCTCCAGCCACTGGTCATCAGGATCCAGCTGAGGCACTATGGGAGACAGCAGCCTCTGCCTGCAGCAGCTGAATCTGGGACTTTTACTTCAATTTACTTCAGCTGGCCAGGATGGCCTGTGAAATCTGGGACTGTTCTGGCCAATCTGGGATGTATGGTCATGCTACCCAATAACAGCCTTGTGGTTGAGGCCATCACCTCAGAGGGAACCTACCTGCTTTCAAATATATCCCTGCTGTGCCTGGTCTCTCCACTGTCAAACAAATGTCTCAGTATGACAGATCTCTGAAGTTTTCTCACAGCCAATTTGTGTGACCAGGAATGGGACAATAATTTCAGGACATGGTTCATAATGGGATAGAAACCTATCTCTGGCCCATAGTTAGGTACATAAAAATTTTGATGGGTGGGAGAAAGATCCCATTATTCTTATAATTTCCTCCTAACTAGTTTAGGTGACTAGTTTCTATGGTTCCTATTCTAGTTGCCTTGCTTTTCTCAGACGTCATAAGGCAAACATGGGTAAACTCAGAGAAGTGAATGTCACTAGGTACCAGGGTACTTAAAAATCAGACACTGAAGCATCTAAGTCCCTTCTGGGATGTAGGCTCCAAACTATGCAAGGGCATAGGCATGGTGATGCTCAGCATAGGCATGTCTACTTTTTAAATACCAATGGTAATGCTGAAGGGAAAGGTGTGTGTCAAACCTTGCCTCTTCCTCTGACTTAGTTTTCTGCATAAGACTGGGATTCACATCCTGAAGCACCCTGGCCATAGGCAACTAAGCTGCTCCACTGTATACATAAGACTGGTTTGGCAGAAGCACCCATTGTTTATGTAATAGTTTTGTACTAGAGTATTTGATAAGAAAGTGGGATACCTGGCTTCTAGGCCCAAAGAGGTTCAAAACCACATCTCAGCTAGATGAGTGCTCTAGCCACCAGGCTGGCATTTGACAAGGCTGAGGTGGAATCTCTCTGCAAATGAACCTGCATCCCTGTGCAGAAAGGAATGCACTATCCAAGGGGTCATAAAAATAGCACACAAGAAGAAACAGGACTTTACAATTGGAAAAGGGCAAACATAGTGCCCATCTTTAGGAAAGGGAAAAAGGAGACCAGTCAGCCTCACCTCAGTCCCTGGAAAAATCATGGAGCAGATCCTCCAGGAATCAATTTCTAAGTACTTGGAGAAGAAGACGGTGATTAGGAACAGTCAGCATGGATTCACCAAGGGCAAGTCATGCCTGACCAACCTGATTGCCTTCTATGATGAGGTGACTGGTTCTGTGGATGTGGGGAGACCAATGGATGTGGTAAATCTTGATTTTAGCAAGGCTTTTGATACATTCTCACACAACATACTTGCAAGCAAGCTAATGAAGTATGGGTTGGATGAGTGGACTGTATGGTGGATAGAAAACTGGCTGGAGCATCGGGCTCAGAGGGTGGTAATCAATGACTCAATGTCTAGTTGGCAGCTGGTACCAAATGGAGTGTCCTAGGTATCCTGGGGCCAGTTTTGTTCAATATTGTCATTGATGACTTGGAAGATGGCATAAGGTGTACCCTCAGCAAGTCTGCAGATGACATCAAGCTGGGGGGAGTAGTAGATACACTGGAGGGTAGGGCTAGGATTCTGAGCGACCTAGACAAATTGGAGGATTGGGGCAAAAGAAATATCATGAGGTTCAACAAGGACAAGTGCCAAGTCCTGCACTTGGGATGGAACAATCCCATGCACCAGTACAGGCTGGGGCTGACTGGCTGGGCAGCAGCTCTGCAGAAATGACCTGGGGGTGGACAATAGGCTGAATATGATCCAACAGTGTGCCCTTGTTGCCAAGAAGGCTAACAACATATTGGGCTGCATTCATAGGATTGTTGCCAGCAAGTCAAGGGAAATGATTATTCTTCTCTGTGAAGAAATCACCCCCCAGTCTGCCTCAGTGCTGTAAGGCAGCAGCCCAGCCCCCATTCCTGTGTTACCATGGTATCTGTAGGACTAGCTGGGCTGTAAAAATTCCAAGGTGAGGGAGAACTTGCTCCCTTGGTCTCAGTTTCCCATCCTTGCAGGTCATGTGACTAGTCCTCTCACATAGTAAGGTGATGTCACTTGGAAGCGCCGGTCAGCAGCCAATGGCTCTGCTGCTGGTCGGAACTTAGTGGTGAGGTCACAACAGGGGTATATCGGTTCCCTTCTTCCTGGAAGGGGGAAGACATATTTGGGGACATGAAGCATGCACCAGCCTCTGGAGCTCCTTTAGACTCCAGATGAACATGTGAAACTTACCTAAAATGTATCCAGTAATGGTGTTCTAGAAGTGTATCAAAAGGCTACCAAGCTGCTTCTGTTTGCTCAGGGTTATTCTCTTGATATGACTATGACTTGTACCCCTCCCCATGTCTACCCTCTTTGCCCAATAAAGCCATCCGTTATAGCAAGCCTTGTTGTACATGCTTGAGAGAGATTGGGCAAGCCTTTTTGCTCCCTTTGGTTGGCTGAAACACCCCAAGATTTCACAGTGTGTTAAGCACCCTCAAGGTCTACAAGGCCTGTGTACATCCAGGGGGCACAGAGCCTGGACAAAGACCAGGCCCTGGGTGGTAGCACAGATACAGATTACCCCAGGCTTCTGAGTGTTCTCCAGGAAGGGAGTTGGCCAGAAGTTGCTGCCCCAGGGAGGCATCTGAAGCTTGGTTCTTGGTGGGAGGCAGTGAGGTGAGTGTCTTGGCATAGGAGTGCCCCCTATTGGCCTGCCACATGCTCTGTGCAGCACTGGTGAGGCCACATCTGGAGTACTGTGTTGTGGCCAAATTGGAGAAAGTCCAGTGGAGGATAACAAAAATGATGAGGGGGCTGGGGGCATGACTTAGGAGGAGAGACTGAGGGAACTGGGCTTATTTAGTCTAGAGAAGAGACAACTGAGACCGTATTTAATAGCAGTCTTCAACTACTTGAAGGGTGGTTTGAAAGAGGGTGGACCTGGACGGTTCTTAGTGGTGACAGGTGACAGAAAAAGGAGCAATGGTCTCAAGTTGCAGCAAGGAAAGTTGAGTTTGGATATTAGGAAGAATTTTCTCACTAGGAGGGTAGTAAAACACTGGAACAGGTTACCCAGAGAGGTGGTGGACTCTTCATCCTTGGATGCTTTCAGGACGTGGCTAGACAAAGCCTTGGCTGGGATGATCTAGTTGGGGCTGGTCCTGCTTTGACCAGGGGGATGGACTACATGACCTCCTGAAGTCCCTTCCAAACCTAACATCCTATGATTCTATTATTTACAGCATAGTGATTAGATCATTCACCTAGTTAGAGGGGACCTAGAGTCTGATCCCTGTTTTCAGGTCTCCTGATGCATTTTGCATTCAACAATCATTGGATTAAATACACAGGCACTTTTAGGAGCAATTTCCAGGGAAAGGGTGTCTACCAGTAGTGTGAGAAGAACACCCCACCACTTGCTGTACTTTTGAATGGAAATGGCCATGGCTATAGTGCTTTCTGCTGTCAGTGTAGTTATGGTCTAAACATGATGTCAAGGGACTTTGGCTGATGGGCACCTAGTTGTGAATTCCAAAAAAGCATGAGGCATGAGGTAACTGCAAAGAGGCTCAGTTGAGCTGAGATGTGGGCAGTTCTGGGCATGTGTCACAGCAGCTATTTGGGCATTAAAGGACATTCATTGGCTAAACTAAGGTGGTTAGACTGGAAACACTTTCTTGGACTTAGGTGCCTAAATTGCATGTAGGGCTAGGAACAGACATTGCACGTACACTGGTTTAAGTGATCAGAAACTGGTTTAAACCTGTAACAGAACAGACATTCTGTGCACATAAACCAGTTTGAAAATGGCTGAAACTGATTTGAGATAAGCCTGGTTGAATGTAGTATCAGACTTAATTGATTTGGCTCAAACCAGCTTATGCAAGGTCTGTCCCAGACCCCTTCCTGGTTTAACTTAAACCAGGGTTCCCCAGCATCCTAGCAGGCTCTCGCTAAGCAGGGCTGAGCCCTGCCCCTCTGCTCCCCAGCTGAGAAGGGACAGGCAGGGGCAGAGATCAGGCCAGAAAGGGGTTTAATTCCCCCTTTACTGTGCCATTGGCAGGGACCTGAGCTGGGTCTCTCAGACACTCCCCATCGCTGCTGTAGATTCATAGATTCATAGATGCTAGGGTCGGAAGGGACCTCAATAGATCATCGAGTCCGACCCCCTGCATAGGCAGGAAAGAGT
>NW_005842623.1:891700-899947 GCF_000455745.1 Alligator sinensis | reverse complement strand
CAAACTTGGACAGAGTACATTTCACTCCCTCGTCCAAGTCGCTGATGAAGACATTGAAGAGTATCAGTCCAAGGACCGAGACCTGCTGGACCCCACTGCCCACACCCTTCCAGGTCAATACCAACCCTTCCACTACGACTCTCTGGGTGTGACCCTCTAGCCAATTCTCCACCCACCGGACCGTGTGGCAGGCGGCCATGTCCCCTGAGGCAGTGGGGGCAGGGAGGGGGTTATTCTCCCCTCTACTCCCCCACTGCCCCCAAGGAACCACAGCTGGGTCAGCCCACTGTTGCCGCCACCACTGGCTCCCTGCTTGGAGCAAGCAGCAGAATAAGCCCCCTCCACCAGATGCTGCAGGGAGGGGAAATAACCCCCATCCCTGCCCCCTGCCTAAGGGGCCCTGCTGGCTGGCCATACCACTGGCCACTGCAGCAGTGAGGGGGCAGGGCCCTTAATGGGGGCAGAAGCCCATGTCATAGTGTTGGGGAACATGAGCCCCTTTCCAGTGGGGAGCTGTGCTGCAGGGCAGGCAGAGCTGTGGTGGACTGCACATGGCAGCACTGGGGCCTGGAGGGGGCCAGAGCCCTCCAAGCTGCCACCTCCAAACCCCTCTCTGGCCAGTTCATCCCGGACTGGCCACACCCTGTTAGCATTGCTTCCCTGCAGCTGAGGACGTGCTCTAGCGCCCCCCGATGCCTGGCCTGAGCACCTGCAGGTATATGCCCACATTTCCTGTCCAGAGGGAATGTCTGTACTGTTACAAACCAGTTCAACCTAGGCAGATTAGACTAACCTGAAACGGTTGAATCAATTTAGGCTCTGGCTTCTTGAATGTCTGTCCCTAGCATAGGTGGCTAACTTTGTTTCCTGATCTGGGGCCTAGCCCAAAACTAAAAGCATTATAGAAGGGAAAAAACTTTGTTGCAGACAAGTTTTGGATGTGTGGTAATGTAAATAAAATCAAAATACAGCCTTGGATCTGCTTCTATTTGACCTTGATTTGGTCCTGACATAAGTTTTATACCATTATTACTCTACTGACTTTAGCAGATTACTCCTGATTATTACTTCAGTGAGAGAAGAATTGGCCTTTTTGTGCTTGGTTAGTTGTAATTTAAATTCTGTCTTATGAATTAAAATTCTAGTGTCCTATGTTCCCGCAGGTGTTGTTCTTTACTGTGCTTTTCTGAGAGAGTTGCTAACATCCACATTTTTATGAGTGGACACAGTGTGTGAAATCCTGGCACAACTGAAGTGGCAAAACTCCAATTGACTTCAACAGGGGGAGGATTTCACCCTGAATAATTACCAACAAACATAAATGCTAATATAATTCAAAACACTAACATGTTCCAAACATTCATACTGAAATGAAAATTACCTTACTGAAATCACTTATTAAAGTCAGAAAGGGAACTAAAGAAACTTCCAAAAAGTTTGGCCAAGATTTTCAGATGCAATGAGAGATTTGAGGGTTATGGCTATGCAACTTGAGAAGTCATAGAGAGGCCTAATTTTTTCAGTGAGTGGGCTCTCAGCAGTGTCTGAACACTGAGTTGTCGTGGGTTTGGCCCCTAGAAACCAAGATACAGTAAATCAATAGTCACTTCTGAAAATTCCAGCTCTTGTCTGTCTTAAAAAGATTTTTCAGCAAAGAGCCAAAGACAATCTGTGGTCTTCCAAAAAAAATTCTTAGCCAAGACATTAACCTTTCATTTTTATTTTTGGTCTCCTTTTAGTACAGTCCTCCTTTTATATAAGAACTGAATTATTTCTTGGAATATTGAGGGATTTTAGCAGCACACACCCATATTCCTTTGCAAGGATTTTGCCTTTAAAAAAGAGGAGGGAAAATCCTTGGATGTTCTCTGAAGGCTCCTTAAGGAAAGTCATTTTCTGAGGAGTTTTAACTTTTGGGTTTGTATCTATTTGTTTCATTTGATTAGTGACCCCCATATGCATCTCTCTTAACTTTCAACTGGGTTTAGAAAGAGCTGAATGCCTTAATAACAACTCAATTGACTTGTTAGTATAAGAGGATTCAGGTTTTCCAAGAAAAATGACAAAATAAGGCCTACAAAATCCACATGCAACCAGGTCCTTTGAGATTTCTGTGTGATGTTTCCTCACGTTTCTATAACACCTCGTGGAACAGGTTACCTAGAGAGAAACCATCCTTGGAAGTTTTTAAGGCCTGGCTGGACAATCCCCGTGATCTAACTGGGGCTGGTCCTGCTTTGAGCTGGGGGTTGGACTACATGACTTCCTGAGGTCCCGTCCAACCCTTATTTTCTATTGTTCTATTCTTCTATGGTTACGGATATTAAAGTGCTTTGCATATCAGTACATTGACCTCACATCAGTCCTGTGAAACAGAAGGCAAGACAAGCAACTATAAGACGAAGGATTTTATTCACCCAAACTGAAACGCATCTGTCTGTGGGATGGTGTAACAGTTCACAACAAGCATACAACAATTTAGAATAGCTTTTGTATTTTTAAAGAGTATTCTTCCACAATGACTTCTAGCAGATGCTGGCACAACTTGCCTAAAATTTGGAAAAGACACATAAACCTGACCTTTGATCTCCTGATTTCCATTGCTAATATTCAGGCAATTCACAAACCTAAGCTTCCATGGACAACGCGAGGAAAGTGCTCATGTAGTTAGAAAGAGACCACTGTAGTTGGTGGCAACATTGCCATTCATTATAATGGGCTGAAGATTTGGACCTAAGAGTTTCTTTGGAAACCATCAAGCCATTCTCAATGGATTGGGACAGGGATAGAAGGAAAAGAGAATGACTGAGAGAGATTGAGAGAGCATATCAAAGGGGATGAGAGGGACATATGGAGTGAGAGACAAGGTAAAAAGGAGAAGCAGCTGTTAGATATCACAGAAATAGACACTTTAAAAATACCATGTCTAGCTAGGGAGAGGAACACAGAGGGAGGGAAGAGTGATGGAAAAGCCAAAAAGGAAAAGGAGAAACAGAGCAGTTGTATTCAAGGTAGAGGGAGCAGCCTAACAAAAAGGCAGGCAAAGTAAAATCAGAAATGGAGGCGTAGAGAAAGAGGATGGAAAAAACAAGGACATACAGGAGAAACAATCGAGAGTAAAGGGCAGAAACTGAACCAATGGAGAAGTCACACCCCAGTTACATCAGGGAGAGCCTGAAAGGGCTGTTTTTCAAATAAAGCATTCTACAGGAATTAAAATAGCAACAGCTTAGGGTGGCAGGAAGCCCATCCACCTACTCTATCTGTCCATCATGTAATGTAATGTATTTTCCTTCCAAATACTAGGCTGATTCATGCTTTAATTTGCTCACAATTGTACTGTTGCCTTTGGTTGTCTGTGTGATGCAGAGAGAAATTTCTTCACAGCTCCCCTCCTGGTTTCCACTGATGAGCTTTTGTTTTTGTTGCATTGTTGAATGGTGTAACTGGATTTCAGCCTGTGGCCCCTGCAGGGAGGCGGTGAGTGAATCTGCTTTGTCACCCAAGGGACTAAGAGGCAAACCCTTGCAAAAGTCAAATCCCTGGCCCATTTAGTAGGGTTGTTGCCATTCATTGTAATGGAATCAAGATTTGGACCTAAGGATTTCTTCAAGGCAAGATAGGAAAAGGGCCAGAGGTCCTGCAGAGTTTCTCTGCAGGAGTTTCTCTCGACAGGACCTCTGCATCTCAGAATTTAAACTGTGCAACTCAGAATTCAAATCATCTCAAGAGAGGGAAGCTCCTAAAGCTATAGATCCAAAGGTGCCTGGGTGCAGGGAACCAACCTTAACCCTTGCTTCCCCAGTTTCTTGAGGAGGAAGAACCAAAGCCTTGGATCTAAAACTAAGTTCCAACTCCAAGGGGCAACCGGGCAACTGTGAGCTTAAGTGACTTTCCCACTCAACTGAGCCAGCGCAGAACCAGGACGACAGCTGCGATCTCAGTTTTGTGTCCCCAGTAAGGAACCGCATCGCACAGAGAACAGCTTCATTCCCAAGGTGTGTGCGCTCTCCCCCTCTGTAAAAGCAGATGGAAAAGGTAAAGGCATGCATTGGGGAGGAGGTCACCAGAATGCATTTTATAAAGGAACAACTACAATTGATAAGATGAGAGGATTAGTGAAGGTAGTAGGTCTACGTGATATGAAGCAAGTCTGCTTCACTGGAAGTTGCAAAAAGTTACTTAATCAAAGTGAATAAAAGCAGAAAAAATGAAAGAAGACATGAAATGAGAGAGGAAGCCTTTGTAATACAGCCAGAAAAATCATTTACCACAAGGAATGTTAATTGATAAAATGGTTTCCAGTTTTAATTCCTTTTTCATTGATTGGTGTTTCAGTGAGCTCTTTGGGCACCATTAAAAGCAGGCTTATTACACTAGGATGTGATTCAGTCTAATTATACCTTCACCAGAACACCCTTGGAAAGGACCAAACAAAAGAAATGGCTCAAATTGGATTTTTTAAAAAAACTTTTTCATTTTGTAGTGCAATAAAATAACAATACACTGCAGTCCAAAATGAACACTAGCCAAACTTTTATGGAAAAATCTCCTTTCCATCCATTTTGGACTGAAGGTACCTTCTATTTCACTAATACCCCCTCCCTCTTTCTCAATCTCTCTGCTAGTCTCAGAGGACATCAGGTTACCACTTTTTTAAACGTGACGTGATCAACATGTCAAATGGAATTGAATGTTTATTTTAATAACAGGTTTTCTAACCTGCTCTAATGGCTTTGGAGAACAAGTCTCATTGACTTGAAAATATCATCCAATGATAATAGGCAGACAAGGTTCTTTGGGTGAATCTGATTTTTTTTATTAGAGCAACTTAAATAGTTGGAAAACAATTTTTAAGCGAGCTTTCGGGTTCAAAAACCCTTCGTCAAGCTAAGGAAGTTTCAGCAGTTGGCGTGTGCTCTTCCTGGAGGGAATGACCAGTAAAGAAGCCAGCGGCTGAGCTGGTATGCATGCAAGACAGGCAGTCAGTGAAAATGTAGATTGAGGAGTCAATGGGTGAGAGACAGACACCCCCATCCAATGACAATGTCACATTGATAGTGTATAATCTTCATATTGCAGGAGGGCGCAGAAGCTCTGGCCTGGCCTAGAACCTCACTGGACAAGGTACTGTACAGACACAAGGGCAGGAGCCTCCTATATCAAAAGAGCTTAAAATGTTAAAGCTATGATTCTGCTTCTGACCCTGTGCTGGCGCAACCCTGTGCCCATATGGAGCTCTCTTTATTAGGCAGAATCTTAATTAGTAGCGCTGCTGTCTGAGTCATGAAGGATTTTGTTTCATATCTGCAGGGCTGGCACACAGAAAACACTTCTCTTGACTTGTTAACTGAGTAAATATGAAATCAGTTCAGTAAAAGGTTAAATAGGATCCCCACAACAACACTTTTACAGTCATTTCTCTGGTTACACGTGTACTATAAATGGCCCCAACTAGCTCTCCTTATTAGCTGTTTGAGATGGGAGTATAAATAATGATTTTCAACTACCAGACCTCTTGCTTCTGACAGAATAGGGTAATAGAGGAACTTGGGGAATAGCTCACAGATAAGAAGCATTATCCCAGAATGAATAGTTTGTCCATAAGTTATATGGTTGGGGGAGTTTCCAAAGTGGCCAGTGCTGAAAACGTTCTGCTCCATTTATGTTAATAGTGTCATGCCCATGGACTTCCATGGAGCAGTTAGGCCAATGCTAAACAGTTTTAAAAATCCTGACCATAGCTTCTATCAACCAATTTGGTCTGTTTGAGTCAGTGATGTAAGCTCAAGACGAATACGCAGTATTTAGTGTTGTCTTCAGAAGATCTTCTGAGGACGGGTGAGCTTTACCTAATCTCAACAGCTGCATCAACTCCAACAACAATGCAAACTGCCCTGCCTTGAGCCTTAAAATGCATGATTCCTGACTTAGAGAGATACTACTTCTGGCAATGAGGGTACCTGTGATTCCATGTCCATGAGTAGTCAGGTGAGAATTGACCAGGCTGTCTTTAAGTCCTTGTATTCATTTTTCAATACACGTCATCACCAGAAACTTGATCACCCTACTACCCAATTCAGGGACTTTTTACATACTCCCTAAAGTCCACGAACAAGAAAACTCAGGCAGACCTGTAATATTCAACCATGGAACCCTAACTGAGGAAATATCAGGTTTCACTGAATCCATCCTAAAACCTCTTGTCACCCAAGGACCGAGTTTTATCCAAGACACAACAGACTTTCTATGAAAACTTAAAAACATAGAACACTTTATCAGCAATACCCTCCTAGCCACCATGGATGTGACCAGCTTATATACCAACATCCCATACCAGGATGGCACCCAAGCCTTCCTCACTTACCTACAAGAGCAAGATTACAACTCAGAATATAGACCTAAAGATATTACTGAATGTATACACTTCATCTTCATACACAACAACTTCAGGTTCAATAAACATTTCCTCCAGACCATGGGCACAGCTATGGGCACCAAAATGGCCTCAGGTTATGCCAACCTTTTATGGTCCACCTGGAAGAATTCCTCAAGAACCGCACCATCAAACCCATGCTATACCTAAGATATATTGATGATATCTTCACCATTCGGACTGAAAACCTGCAGTCTCTGATTGATTTCCATCACAAATTCAACAATCATCATCCCTCCATCAGACTATCTCTTGAATACTCCAGCACCAACATTTCCTTTTTGGACACTATGATCAATATCCAAAGTGGTGAAATACAAACTGCCACATACAAGAAACCCACAAACCAACATGCACATCCGTACAGAACCAGCAATCACCCTAAACCCACCCAGAAAGCTGTAATATACAGCCAAGCCCTCCGGTACCACCAAATTTGCACTGAGGAGAATACCCATGATTGTCACCTCATAAATCTCAAACAGGCTTTCACCCAAGAAGGACACTGCTCCAGAGAGAGAGAGAGAGAGAGAGATCGTACTTTTGAAAGAGCCACCCAGATACCACGTGAAGAATTGCTGCAGTACAGAAAGAAAAACCCTACGAATCACACACCATCAGTTATGTCATACCATCCTTCCCTGGAACCTATATGGAAAATCCTTCATCCATAATAGAAGAAGACTCAAATCTTAAAGAGATCATTCCAGAACCAACCATCCTAACCTTTAAACAAACGAACCTCACCAACCTCATCACTAGAAGCGTATTTTCTATGACCCAAAGCACACTGAATGGATCCAGACCATGCCAGGGAAAAAAATGTAAAACCTGCCAACACATCTCCAACACTCCCATAATAACTACAGTCTAAAACAGACCCATCACCATTCCTGGATCTTACACCTGCACCTCCAGAAATGTAATATATCTCATCCAGTGCACCAAATGCCCTGATAGAAAATATGTAGGAGAAATCACATAACAGCTGCGTACCAAAATGAACGCACACTAACAGTCTATCAAAGACAAAAATACCCAATTACCTACGGGTGCACACTTCTCACAAGACAACCACTCTCTCTCTGATCTCTCAGTTCTAATCCTCAGAGGAATTTACAAAACACCTTTCATAGACAAGCCTATGAACTTCATAAATCTACTGGATATAAAAACTCATGGACTAAATATAGACATTGAATTTATGGCACATTATAACCTGCCTGCCATCTGCTAACCCCAGGTAAACTGTCTTCATTTTACCAGCTACATTTTATCACCAGTTCTACATTTCTCCTTTCCCCCTCCCCCCACTGGTCTCATACCTATTGTCCCCCATTCCCTCAGATCCTCACTGCTAGGAATGTGCATTTTCACTGACCTTCATTTTGCATATTGGCTGCTAGCCTACCCAGGAGAGCACACAAACACCAAGAGACTCTCCCTATGCCTGAAGAAGGTGTTTATGCCTGAAAGCTTGCAAAGAACAATTTTCCCAACTATTTATTTCATCTAATAAAAGATGCACATCTATCCAAAGAACCTTGTTCACCAGAAATGAAACTAAAGCCACAAACTCCTCTCAAACAGGTGAAAGAGCCATCAGCTGGGAACAAAGAATACATTAACCAATTACCTAGATTCATAGATTCATAGATGCTAGGGTCGGAAGAGACCTCAATAGATCATCGAGTCCGACCCCCTGCATAGGCAGGAAAGAGTGCTGGGTTCAGATGACCTCAGCTAGATGCCTATCTAACCTCCTCTTGAAGACCCCCAGGGTAGGGGAGAGCACCACCTCCCTTGGGAGC
>NW_005842623.1:889131-891690 GCF_000455745.1 Alligator sinensis | reverse complement strand
CCCCGTGATGAACTTATAGGCAGCTACAAGGTCGCCTCTCAACCTTCTCTTGCAGAGGCTGAAGAGGTCCAGGTGCCCCAGTTTCTCCTCATAGGGCTTGGCCTGCAAGCCCTTAACCATACAAGTGGCCCTTCTCTGGACCCTCTCCAGGTTATCCACATCCCTCTTGAAGTGTGGCGCCCAAAACTGCACGCAGTACTCCAACTGCGGTCTGACCAGCGCCCAATAGAGGGGAAGTATCACCTCCTTGGATCTGTTCGTCATGCATCTGCTGATGCACGATAAAGTGCCATTGGCTTTTCTGATGGCTTCGTCACACTGCCGACTCATGTTCATCTTGGAGTCCGCTAGGACTCCAAGATCCCTTTCCACTTCCGTGCCACCAAGCAGGTCATTTCCTAGGCAGTAGGTATACTGGAGGCAGTAGGTATGCTGGAACCAGCAACTTGGAGAAGATGACACCAGATATCCCACTGGTGTAGACTGGGGCAGCTCCAATGGATCTCATTACAATTTCCAGGCAACTTTTATTTTTAGAAGTTTGATTTGCAGTGAAGACAGAATAATGGCACTCTCCCTATTTGCTTTCTGCCTACACCAAAGTTTGATATGTATCTAGTGCCTTTGTTGGCATTAAGATTTACATTTCATTTGTTGTCAGCACAATTTCTGTTAGATCCCAAATATTAATTTTGAAAGATGGCTCCACCCCTGTTTTGTGACCTATCTAAAAGAAGAAGAAAAAAACTGAGAAGGCATTTTAAAAATGTTTGAACTAGCCAAATTAACTTTGACTGTTAGCCACTCTATTGTCAGTGTTCTTGCCCCATGGTAAGATAAAAATGTTGTTGAACCAATATATTTTCCAGTGTGTGTTCTTTGGCAGGAATATCAACTTGCTTCTATTTTTTTTTTCTTCTTGAAATGGTTATTGGACATGGAAAGGAATGTATCTGGCATCTTGAGAAGAGAGACTCAAACGAAATAAGCATTTGAACAAATATTGCAAGGAAGCCAACTCTGACTATTTTGTGGCTAACCTTCCCTTCCAAAATTGCTAATGGTGAGCTGTCCAGAGCATGCCACTTACCAAAGAATTTGGCATTGTGAAGAAACAATGAGTTAGGAAATAGTAACGATTAACCTGGCAATCCTAATCATTCAAACTATTACTTCACATGTAACGTGCCATTGTAAACATATTTTAAAGAGTTTCTGGGTCAAATTTATCTCTAGTCCAATTCCAATGAATCCATCATTGTTACATGGAACTCAGTGCTTTATTTGCCATTTCAAGTATTAGCCCATTCCAGTGTTACGTAGTGATAGTGGGCCCAGAAAGAGATTGGGGCACATTGCCTTAGGCATTGTACATACACACAGTAAGAGAGAGTTCCTGAGTGAAAGAGCTTACAACCTAAATAGACCAGACACACAAGGGGTGGGAGAAAGCATCTCACTATTTTACTGATAGGGGATTCAGGGAAATGAGTGGACTTGCCCAAGGTCACACACAAGGAATTTTGGGCTGAAGCAGGAACTGTATGAACTCTGATCTCTTTAAGTTTCACTCCAGTGCCTTAGCCACATAACCTTCACATCACTATTTACATCCCCACGGGCACGTCTACATGTGTGCTGTAATGTGCAGTACACTAATTTACTGTGCAGTAAAGCATCACCATCTATGCGTGAGCCACAATTAGGGTGCAGTAGATTAATTTATTCTGGTGTAGGATAGTCCTGCCAGACGGGTACTATCCAATGGCAGAGTAAATGACCTCACTTAAACGCATGTGTAGATGGTTATGTTGGTATTAGTTTTTGCTTGCTTGTGTAGACATGCCCCATGAGCGGTTAATTACAGCACTATTATTGAGAAGGATCAGGTTCTTCTCTTGCTTCAGATTTTACACCAAGAGCAGAATTTGGTCCTAAAAACATGTGATGATTTCAACAGCCAAACAGATCACTTTTCTAAATAACCTTGCAAACTGTGCACTATCACTAGCACGTTAGGCCCAGATCCATAACAATATATAGGCCCCTTGCTTTCACTGAGATCAATGGGAGGCAAGTGCCTAAGTAAGATGTAGGTACTTAACAGCTTTTGTGACTCTGGACCTTATTTATTAACAGTCAGAAACAACCTCTGTCAGGATATTTTTCTAGATAGGAAACTTTGCTTTACTGTGTTTATTATGGACCTCATAATGCATGGAAAGGACATGAATGCTAACATATAACAGGCCATGTGCAGCTAATGATAATTATTTTCCTGTTTATATGTTATTACATATCCATATGGAGCTCAAATCAGAGCACAGGTGTTAATAAAGGACTGCACAATTTGGGGCCCCAGATCATCAGTCCTTTTGTAGGCACAGGCAAAACTCCTATTCAGGACACAGATTATAGACTGCTGGCAAGAATAAGCGAGAGCCATGTGCAGTTATTCTATCATTAGAGAAGTGTCAACACTATAACATTTGCATGTGGGTTTTAAACTTCCCAAAGAGTGGGATGTTTCAATCCAGGGTCTTGGTCTGTCCTTCTTTA
>NW_005842623.1:877673-889100 GCF_000455745.1 Alligator sinensis | reverse complement strand
GAGGTGTCTGTTCAACTCTGAGTGTGTATTTCAAACTCCCACTGGCATTTGGGGGTGTTTGAAACGGAAGTCTCTATTTGGGCAAATTTCTGATAAAAACTACTGAATTTTGAATCATTTGACACATCACTGAAATACAGATATACACAACACCAATCAACAGTGCACAGCTTTTAGGGTTAGGATAGGAACTGATATGACCCGCTGAATTTTCTAGGACAGGTCGTGGCACCAGCTCTGCAACCAGATGCTCCCACTTGTGGGAGCCTGGATTCCATTTGCAGTTAAAGTCACCCTTGAGAACACATTGCCCACTTTTGAGTGCTTATTGGGAATTTAATTATGGGACAAAATTCTCATTCCAGGTAAAGGAAGATACAGGATATGCACACAATACAGGAGCTGACATTCTGTATAAGCAAGTCCCTAGGCCACAAACAGCTGCCTCTAAGGGCTTGTCTACAGAGCACCTCTAAGAAACGTTCATCTGAATGAACTGCACTTATAAGACCTCTCGGGACTTTTTACCATCTTGTACCATCTACACTTTTCCCAGAGCTGACGAAGGGACTTTGATTCCCGAAAGCTTGCAGAAAAGGACAATTTTCTTTCTGTTTTCCAGCTGGTCTAATAAAAGGTATCATTTTGGAACCAAGAGTTCTAGTTTTTTGTATGTCTTTTTGTCTCAGACCAACACGGCTACCAAGTAGACCCCTGAAACATGGAAGATGCTGAATTTCAGCTGATTTTGGATTTTAAACTTCATTGCAGAACAACAAGGAAGTTGGGTTTTTTTGGTTATTTTTTGCCTCCCTACCTACCATCTGACACCTCCAGGGAAGGAACTCTACCTGATCAACACATCAAAAAACTACTCAGCACAGCTCACAAACACACTCTCATGGACCCAGAGGGACAGACTTCCATCTTCAGCTCCCTCTGTGCAAAAATGAAGTTTATTTCTGACGTATGGGGACTTTTTACCATCTTGTACCATCTACACTTTTCCCAGAGCCTGACGAAGGGACTTGGATTCCTGAAAGCTTGCAGAAAAGAACAATTATCTTGCCATTTTCCAGTTGGTCTAATAAAAGGTATCATTTTGGAACCAAGAGTTCTAGTTTTTTGTAGACCTATAAGTCAACCACTTAGAAACTGCATCAGACTTAAGAAGTGAAAGAAGCTAAATCAAACTGTGAACACTTTGTTTCCAAAGAAGAGTGTCTACACAGAAGTTTGTTGCATTTTAACTAAGCCATTTTAAAATTACTTCAGATTAATCTTTCTGAGTGGCCCAGTAGAGACAACCCGAAAAGGTGATAACATTGTAAAACTAGCACCAGCACAAAGTGGTCCAAGACCTGGGAAGCTGGGACCCAAATTCATAATCATATATAAAGATGCCTGAAGTGGCTCGTAATGCCCAGCTTCTACTGCAATATTGTTGGATATCCTAGTCAAAATATCCAATTCTAAGGGCAGATTAATAGCGACTGAATTATGCTGAACAGCTAGAGGAAGGTATCATGGTTTTGCAACTCTAAATCATGCCAAGAAAGAAGACAGGAAGTGCAAAGGGGAGAGGGCGGTGTCTGGAGTCTGCATGGCCATAAACTACATGTCTTGCCTCAGAAAAGCAATCCTATTCCACCCAGTGAGACATATCATTTCGATTTTCTCTTCATGAGAAACCTTGTGAACCTCCAGAGGTTGATCATATTCTTCTCTGGGGAGGCTCAGGCAGTCATCAGCCAAGAGGAAGCGCTAAGCACAGGAGACCTATGAACTCCAGCTCTTGAGACACCTAACTTTGGGCACAATACATACCTCCATAGGGAATCCGATTCCCTACAATCAAGAAGATTTCCGGAAACCCAGGTGATCAACTTCATCACAGCCCTTCTGACAATATCTTTGGAGAGATGGGACCTGTTTAGCTTATTGTTGGATGAAAGAAATAAAAAAGCCAAGTTCTCTAGCCAATGTACATCCCTGTGTCAGTGAAAATTACCCTACTGGGAGCTCCTTTTGTGAAAGCACTCGGCTTTTTCAAATGAACTGATGAAAATACAATTGTAATGTCTAGTATTATGCTGGGTTTCTTATTACTACTTCAATATAGTAAGCAGGGTTGCCTGACCAAAATATTTCTAAGATAGTTAGTGACTGCTGGATAAGCAGGAGAGAGGAGGGAAGGATTGACATAATTTGTCCGAGTATGAAAAATGTTTGACTTATTGCTATTATTTGTATTATAATTACATCTAGGAGTCCCATGCTGCTACACTACATACACAGAATAAGAGGTAATGCTTATCCTCAAAACCTTACCATATAAATAGATGAGATGGCAAAAGGCAGGAAGTAGTATTATTGCCATCTTATAGATGAGGAATTGTAGTATAGAGAGAGTATAATCTGCTCAACTTCACAAAAGATGTGTGCTACAAAACCAGAAATTGAATCCAGATCTTTTAAGTCCCAGTCTTAACCACAAGACTAGGCTTCCTGTGTCTAGCAAGATGTTTCGTGTTATAGGGTGGAGGCTGTTACAGTCTCTATGCACAAAGACAAGAGACATTACTTTAAGTATAAATGACTTATTACCTTAACAGAACAACCAAACCAGACAGACCACCACTAAATATGCTGGGAGTTAGTTGGGTGGAAAGTATTATCATTGGCTGAGGGAAGGTGTATAAAGTCTCTGCCTGCTGTTGGCCATTTATCTTCCAAGGCTGCAATTCTGCGAAGACTTATAGACATGCTTAGCTGTATATACATGAATAGTTTTACTGAAGTCAGCTGAACTACTTGTGTCCTAAAATTTAGCATGAGAGTAAGTCTGCATGGGCTTGGGGCCTTCCTTCATAGGCATAGCCAAGTGTCACTACATTTTTATGCCGTTACCTAATTTTTACAATAAATCTGAAATTAATGATAAGGCCAGGTGGGACCATGAGCTCATCTCCTCTGACCTCCTGCTAATCACCAGCATGAGCTCATCTCCTCTGACCTCCTGCTAATCCCCTGTCATAGCTTTCCCCTGTAATTCCTTCATCAAGCCCATTAACAACAGATGAGGAAGTGGCAGTTACCAAATGGATTCAAAACCCTTTTCATTGCTAAGTAAAGGATTTCCTCATAATTTCCCATGACAAATAATAGCATACAAATTAAATACCATATGCCATGACATTCCAGTTTTAACTGATGTTTATTGCATGTTTGCTAAAACAAAGCTATGACTTTCCCATAGTCTGCTCTGACCCATAAGCTATATTAACCCTTCCATTTCCACTGTATTTTTTTCTCCTGTTTGTTCCTCCAGGTAAGGGGGGAGGGGAGAGGGAAGGGTTTTCATCCCATAGGCAAAAGCAGGAATAATTCATGTCACCTCTTCATGCTCTGACAGCTGGCACAAGAAACAGCTTTGCCTTTTCACTGGCTGCTCTTTTACCCTGGAAACTACCCCATGGTACACTGGGAGTAGGCCATGACCTCTTCCATTCAGCTGGAAACATAGAATGCAAACTTGTTCACTGTTTAATAAATACAGTAAGCATTGTTTTTTTATGGGCTGCTTTCTGTTCTCTCCAAAAGCTAGAAATCACAAGTGCTCAGAAATGGAAGCCGAATTGGAGGGGAACCCCATTCCCTTGGGCAAAGTGTCGTACACATGTACAGGAAATTGAATACAGAAATTATTGCATGGAAGGCTGTTAAAGAAGTGACAGGGTTATAAAACAGATCTTTCAACTGCCACCCATTATGAACATTCCCATTTTAAAGGGTCACATTTTAATACAAATCTGCTGTCCCAAATTACATTTGTCTTTTCCCATAAACTAGAAGTTGGCAAAGATTTACAAGAAAGTTTTTTCCCCCCCTTTGCCATTTAAATTCGCTTAACTCTGTTATTATTAAAAACCCAAACCAAACAATAAATAAATACAAATAAAGCCCATTGGGTTTATAGGACTGATTAGCTCCTCACATTATAATGGTGATGGAGCTTCTGGATTTTGGGGTGATAAAATATTAATAGACTTGTCTTTCTTTAAAAAAACAACCAAACGCATACTCTGTAAGTGGCTACAGGATGCTACATAAACACAGATTCTGATTAGGTTCAATTCAACACATTTATGGTAGACATCTTCAGTCTCCTAATCTGATATTCCATCTTTTTTCATGTGAGATGACAGCATACATTTAGGATGACATGGCTTGTTTCTAAATAATTGTGACAACAAATCAGTTTAATCTTCAGGTCCATAATGACTAGAAGGCATTTTTAATCAGCTCTCCTTGCTTTATCTCTGCCTTTACTCTTATTTTCAAGGCAGCATACAGCAAGATGTGTCACGGCCATCTTTAGAATTAGATCAGAGATTATAGGGTATGGAGGTAGCCAGGTTACCATTTAATTTAATTAGTTTTGAAATTGGTAAAATGAAAAAGAGAAATGAAAAAGATCATATATCGGAAGCATGTTAATTTGTGGAATAATGTTTCCAGGATCCATCTTGCTTTTGCTATCGGCAAATCCAAGTTGTTCTTCCAATCTTAACACTAATTCAGATCAAAATACATTTTTTACTTTAAGACATAAATAAACAAACACAGCTTCCAATTCAAAAGCAGCCGGGCAGTGTGTTTTTCTGATGAGGGTGTCCTTGCTCGTTATTCCCTGTGACTCAGTGAGCAGACAGGGCAAATACCTGTGTTTTGCCTTTGAGTTAGCAAATTCAATTCAAAGAGCGTGGTTCTACACAAAAATCCAAGAGTGTACTGGAGCCAATCACTGGTAATTGCAACGCATACATCATAGAGGCTTATTCTTAATTTTACAAAATACTTTGGGGTAATCAGTCAATTAGAACCGTGACCAGTGATCCATATCAGCAATTGATTTTGAACTGCATGATTGCTACAGTTGAAATTTAAGTTGCATTCTTTCTGCCTAGGGAGACGTCCTCAGACAGGACCAATTTTGAAAGAAGATATGCCGAGGCCTTGGCAACAAATACTCATAGTCAACCGAATTCTAGCCAGGGAATTTCAACAACAGGGTTTTTTCCCCCCACCTACTAGGCTAATAGGTAGTTCTTCCCTTCTGAAGCAGAAATAAATGTGTTGGTATAAACAAAGTCAATAAATAACAGAGACATTTACTGCTGTGGCTAAAGAACCAGTTGTTTGAACTCTCAAATGTGGCAATCTGCTAGTTCTATCCTCTTCTGCATAAACGGCAATTTAAATAGATCTCAATAAAGGGTGAGTCAGTGGGGGCTTGTTTTGATGCCACCTATGCAACAGGACATGTGTATAGCTGCAATTCTTTAAAAAGGAGCAACTAAAAGACCTTTGGATGTGAACATTATTTGACAACTTTCCTTTTCACTGTGCTTCTTGTATCATGTTTTGCTAAAATCACTTGTCAGTACAATATATTTTTATGATGACTGTTGATGGGTTTTGAATGCAAATACATTCTTCATTGCTTACAACAGGAGGAATATAGCACTATCCACGGTTAACAGAGGCTGTCATTGCTTTTAAAATACTCAAATGTACTGAAAGTAGATTGGGGTCTGTTTGGATCAATTCAACTTTGAATGTGGTTTTGAAGACCTGTGAGTATTTATAGTACAGGAGGCAGTGAGGTCTGAACAATTTGAGCATGCTGTGGGGTGTCAGAATTAGTTCTTGCTTTGACCTTGGATGACTCACTCAATGCTAGATTCACAGAAGGAGCCAGATCCAAAAACCTAGAATAGAAAATTCGGGTTGAAAGAGACCTCAGGAAGCTGTCTAGTCCAACCCCCAATTCAAAGCAGGACCAGCCCCAACTAGATCATCCAGCCAAGGCTTTGTCTAGCCAAGTCCTGAAAGCCTCCAAGGATGAAGAGTCCACTACTTCTCTGGGTAACCTGTTCCAGTGTTTTACTACTCTCCTAGTGAGAAAATTCTTCCTAATATCCAAACTCAACTTTCCTTGCTGCAACTTGAGACTGTTGCTCCTTTTTCTGTCATCTGTCACCATTAAGAACAGTCCAGGTCCATCCTCTTTCAAGCCACCCTTCAGGTAGCCGAAGGCTGCTATTAAATCTGGTCTCAGTCATCTCTTCTCTAGACTAAATAAGCCCAGTTCCTTCAGTCTTTCCTCATAAGTCATGTGCTCCAGCCCCCTCACCATTTTTGTCGCCCTCCATTGGACCCTCTCCAATTTGTCCACATCCTTTCTGTAATGAGGGGTGGGGGGTGGGGAGAGGGCAAAACTCAACACAGAACTCCAGGCATGGCCTCACAAGTGCTGAATAGAAGGGGATAATCACTTCCCTTGACCTACTGACAACACTCATACCAATGCCATTAGCCTTTTTGGCAACAAGGGCACACAGCTGGCTTATATTTAGCTTATTGCCTACTGTAACCCTGAGGTCCTTTTCTGCAGAGCTGCTACCCCGCCAGTCAGCCCCCAGCTGGTACTGTGCATGGGATTGCTCTGTCCTAAGTGCAGGACTTTGCACTTGTCCTTGTTGAACCTCATGAGATTCCTTTTGGCCCAATCCTCCAATTTGTCTAGGTCATTCTGAATCCTAGTCCTATGCTCCAGCGTATCTACCCCCCAGCTTGGTGTCATCTGCAAACTTGTTGAGGGTGCACGCTATGCCATCTTCCAGGTTGTTGATGGAAACACTGAACAAAACAAGCCTAGGACCAACCCCCTGGCACGCCACTTGATTCCAGCTGCCAACTAGATATCAAGCCATTGATTACTACTCTCTGAGCCCAATGCTCCAGCCAGTTTTCTATCCACATTACAGTCCATTCATCCAGATGGTACTTCCTTAGCTTGCCTGAGAGAACGCTGTGGGACACCATATCAAAAGCCTTGCTAAAATCAAGGTACACCACATCCACGGGTCTCCCTGCTTCCACAGAGCCAGTCATCTCATCATAGAAGGCAATCAGGTTGGTCAGGCATGACTCAACCTCCGCTGTGCAAGCCCCCACCCCAGTTAGCACCAGGGTAGGACCTCTCAGCTGTCCAGTGGCCCATCCCACCCAGCTCCCCAGCTGCAGTTACCACCAGTCACTTGGGGAGTCCTGGCCAGCACCTGCATACCAGCTCCACAGTCCCAGGGCCAGCCATGAAGCACAGCTGGCCATGACATGGCTGACTGCCAGCAGCACCAGCTGCTCCTTTGCAGGGTGGGGCCTGGCTGGGTGCCTGCATGCCATGCCCCATGATCTGAGAACACTGGCCAGAGCCTCATGCCATCACTGACAGGCAGGCTCAGCCATGCGGTAAGGCTCAGATGCGGGGGAGGGCCCTCCCCTCCCCAGTCCCCATGCCTACACACAGCCCCTGCCCCTACCCCGCCTTCTCTCTTGGCTCTTTTGCACTCTTCTGGCCCCAGGTTTCCACCCACAGCACACAGAGAAGTGGGACACAGCGCAGAAATGTATTGAGCAGTCTGTGCCCCCTGCAGCTAGGCAGACACAGGCCTTTCGCATGCCAAGGAATGCATTGATGCCAGTGGAGATGTTCACTTTGGCAGTGGGGGGGGAAGGGACATGTAGTACTTCCACAGGTAGCCTTTCAGAAGGCACAGAGATTGTGGGACAGCCTGGGATTGCCCCCACACCATCATAGCTCATGGTCCCATACCAGGTGTGCAGGTGCACCCAGGGCACTATGAGACTGAGCACCAGCAGGGCATAGTGGGTTGGGCACTCCTTAGTCTGCACAAACCGCTCATTATGCACCACCTGGGGCACACACACAGCAGGGGCACACTTGGGGTGTAGCAGCGGCAAGGAGGGGGCAGTGGGGTCTGGAGCCATGCCAGCAGGTGCTGCCAGGATCCTGGCCTGTCCCGCACTGGGAATGGGAGGAGGAAGCAGACTGCCTGCAGCCAGAACCCAGCAGCTTGCTGGCCACAGGGGAGCACATGGGACTGTGGGGCTTGGCTGGTGGCTGCCTGAGCCCTGGCCTGCCTGGCTGACTCAGCACAGCCAGCACAGTGGCTAGCAGGAGCCTGGGGCATTGGTCATTGATGCCAGGGGCAGAGGCTGGAGCAACCATAGTGCAGGGAGGCAGAGTGGGCAGGGAGACAGCTGGTACATGCAGGGCACACTGCATCTGGCTAGGGAAATGGCTGGTCAGAGAGCAGTGAGCGGGTCTAGCTTTTGAAGAGGACTGCCTGATGCTGGAAGCTGCAGCCAGAGCCTGGGGCTTCCCTGGTGGTGGCAGGACCCATTGCAGGACTACATGAAATTTGGCACTTAGGACAGCAAATCTACTCCCTAGTTCCTGCATGTGTAGACGCCTATGTGGGAATTCTTACACCAGTATAGGTTACACCTGAGTAAACTGAGCTTGGATCAAATGCACGTGTAGATGAGCCCAGGAAGAGTGGAAGGTGCACCAACCCAAAATGGCCTTTAGTTTGGTAGCTAGCACATTCTCTAGAGGGGATCAGGGGAATAAATTTGATTCCCCCAGTCAGTGGAGGGCTTTGCCCCTTGGTCTTCCACATTTGGAGTGCTTCAGTGACTATGGTTGTAAAGACAGTGGAAGATGGCACCAGGACAATGTTTGAAAAGAAAGTGGTGACCACTGTTTCATTTTGTAAGAAGCCTAGTCCTGCTGGTGCACATTACACATGTTTTAAGGTTGCCTATTGGGTTGGTCTCTTGAAGAACTTAAACAGAGGAAGGCTTAATTCCTGCATCCTAATTTTTCTTGGGAGATGACAGGGCAGGGAAGTTCAGTCCTGTCAAGACTCAGGCAGTCAGGATAAAGGCAGAAACCTACTGGCAAAGTGAAAAAGCAAGGCACCTATGGCATTTAGGCACCTTCAGGGCTGGGCAGAACCTTGGCAGGGGTTTAGAAAATATCAGTTTGGGGATTAGATGCCTCAATTCCAACTAAATACTGTTTTAAATGACCCAGTCTGTTTTTGAATCTGGGCATAAGCACCTACCTTCTGCCTTGGTCTAAACTCTTACCTAACTCTGGATGTAAAATAGGTACCTTTGAGCTCTAGGCAGCAGCTGAGCAGGGCTTTTGAGGATCCTAATTTTAAATGTATGCACCCTCAGGGTCCATAGGTAAAGCACCTAAATTCTTTGTTGTATTTAGCCCTCAACCTCTCTCCATGTCTCCATTTCTCCATCTATAAAATGGGGGATTGTACATAACTCAGGGCTGGTTGTGGTGAGCATGTGGCCACGTATGGGAGGCATTATATTAACTGCTAAGCAGCTTCTGCTGCTAAGACTGCTACATTATAGGGAAGTCTTAATTGCAGGTGTCTGGTCTGCTGCATGAGAATGATCAAGTTGCGTGCCAGAAATATTCAAACCTTAACATGTCATTTCAGATATAGATATTTCCATTGCTTCAGTTTACCCAAATACAGCAGGCCACACTCTCGCACCGGAGTAAATCTACACTAATGGATATCTGAATCTGGCCCACTGACATCTGTATACAAGAAATCAGAATGCAAATCTCACACGTTTGACTTGTCTCATGAGAGCCACCAAGCAAGGGATATTGTGAGAATCACCTTTCTTGTTTCTGGATCCCGCAGACCCTGGGTTTGGAGTCATAGGGAAGTTACACACCAGCAAATCAAAGCTGGGAAAAAATGTTTAACCAAACTAATAAATCAGTGAGATTTCTGAGCATGTCAGGTCTATGTTAGACTGCCGTGTCACAGAGTGCTCAGGGCATGTGTTTGAGAGAGTGCAGCGCTCATGAGCTGTACCCAACCCCCAGGTCTACAAGCTATGCCAGTCATGCACAGGCTAGACACAGCTGTGTGAGCTTCCCTGCCTCCTTCTCAACCTGACGGGACTTCCCTCTAGTGGCGGGAACACATTTCATGCTTCGCAGCCAGCTCTCCGGCCTTGAAGGCTGCTAATTGCAGTGGTGGCAACTCCTTTCACTGGGAGTTGGAGTGTGACTATCCCACTCATTTTACAAAGCTCATGCTATGGCCTGCAGAGAAAACCCAATAACCTGGGAGCGACCACTTTGGGTCACTACTAGCCGGTGCTGGCTTTGCAGCAGCAGTTGGAGGGGAAAGCCGCATGTTCCATTACCCATGAGCTGAACTATTTGGAATGAACATTTTAAACCTTCTCTGTGAGCATTGCTTTATCCTCAGATCTCTTCCAGTGGACTGGTTTAGTCAAAATCACAGGGTGGGGAGAGTTTATAGACTTCAAAGGAGAGACACCAAATGTGAATTTGGCCCAGTCAGTGAGCATCCATTTATTACTAACGTGTTTTTCAGATGTCCCTGCCAAGGGTTAAAATGTTTACATGCCCCCTGAATTTAAATGGACTGGGTAGCATGTCAAATGCCAATGAGAGAGACAGCTGTAGTATCTAAACTGAGTGCTTTGATCTTACTATCTGTAAAAAGAGGCCATTTGGGCTCCCCAAGAAGCACAGACATATAGAAGGTCCATGTACAACTCATGCAAGTATTTTATTGGCAACATTTTCTGTTCAAATTCAGGTAGTGTAAATATAATGCTTACTAAATCCATCTCTCTATATATATCAGTACATGCACATGTGTTGTTATGTATATGCCTACTAACATTCTGTATTTGCATGTGTTGATGCAGACAAGCTAATCTGTGCCATGTATTGCAAGAGCTGTGACCAGTAATTTGTGCATCTTGATTCTTTTGAATTTTTTGTTAGCTGAAAAACTTAAAGTCTTCTCCTCTGACCATATACATAGTCATAGGTAACGCGATGATTGTTAATGCTGGGGCTACAGCCTGCTTAAGGAGACGCAGGCGTGAAAACACAGACTTCATTGTATTGTAATCTTGTCTGACATTGATTCAGAGGAGAGGAATTCTAAAATACGATATTGCACTGGGGAAATACTTCTATTCGTTCAGGAGAGTATTTTGTGGTTAGTCCACAGTGCAATTAAAATAGCCACCAGATGTTTATGACTTGAGGCAGCAGTTAACATTCATCCTCCTGACCCACTGGAGTTTTCCTATTTTGTCAGAATAAATGAGTGTTTTCCAGTGCTGGAAGCAAACAGTTTATTTTAAATGTATTAGAGAGTGATTGTGTGTATCTGTGAAGAAACATTATAAGGTGCTCATATTGTTTTGTGACATACTTATGAGGGATGCCAACATTTTACATTTAATAATTCCTGGGGATGAATTAAACATACATTTAATTAACTGTGGGATGAAATGTTCAGTATCTTGTCATAAGTCTAATGTTCCTGGTGAGATGTAACAGTAGAAAGGAATGTGGTCCTTCCAAATAGACTTCATAAACGTAGTCAGAGCCTCTCTTTGCCACTGAAAAATAGGGTTATTAATATGGGATATTTTTTTCTTACGCAGCATTTAACGAAAGCC